>NC_056747.1:381160356-381416102 GCF_019279795.1 Protopterus annectens | reverse complement strand
ACTACTGTGTTGGGCTTAGGAAAAACGAATGGACAGCCTTGTAGAACCTGATCTGATGGAATCCACTCTCTCTCTTGAATATGCAAGTGATTCATACCAGAGTTGACATGGGTTGGTAAATTATCGACCATTTTGTTACTAGCATCCACTGTAGAATCCTTATGTAAAATCTGGCTAGAGGTACTAGTGTTACTATTGCTGACATTGATTCTACAGCTTGAAGGACCAAGTGGGCTGTCTTGGTACTGCAGATTATTTTTCTGACCTGTGATCTTATAGTTTGAACTCTTGAGGGAGGCAGTGAAGCTACACTGACATTGTGTTGAACAGTGCTCCTATAATTTCCAAATTCTGGGTTGGTTCCAGTTGAGACTTGTCATAGTTTATGGTTATCCCCAAATGAGAACACATCTGGAGAACATGGTCACTTGCCCTTAATAATTGAAGCCTGGCCTGGGCAATAATCAGCCAGTAATCTAGATATGGAAACACCCAGAATCCTTGAAGTCTCAAGTAGGCTGCTGCTACTGCCATACGTTTGGTGAACACCCTGAGGACTGTGGTGAGACCAAAGGGAAGAGCTCTAAAATGGTAATGACTGGCTCCCAGCCAGAAGCCTAAGTACCCTCTGGATCATCTGTTCATCTTTATGTGATATTACATATCCTGAAGTGCCATCAAAGGAGCATTGATGAACAATGACTTGAAGGGCTCCACAAAATCCTGTACACTCATCCAGGCATGTCTCCTGATGGCAATGCCTGAACCCGCTGTCCTTGAGGTTCCTTCAGCTACATATGAAACAAGCCTCATGGAAGAATTTGAAATACATTGTAGGGTAGCCAACTGAGAAATCACAGATGATCGGACCTCTGCAGAAATGGATCCTGTTAGGGTATTTGATAGCGCTTTAATCAAATCCATCTGTAATCTTGAAAAATGTGCCAAATGATCCAGTGACCTTAAGGCAAAGGTCACTGAAACATAGACACACTTCCCAAACTTGTCCATTGCCCTAGGCTCCCTGTTAGGGGTATGGACAGTGAAACTCTCCTTAAGTTCCTTCTTTGTTGCTGCCTCCATGACCATGGCATCAATTGGCACACCTTTACCCCAAAACTGTTTATCCAAAGGTGGTGCCATAATCTTGTCTGGTCTCCGAGGTATTGGTTCAACTGTGTCGGGTTCCTTCCACTCCCACCAACTCAATAAGCTTGTCAATGGGCGGAGTAACCCAGGAAGTAGATGAGCCAGTACTGAAAGCCTCCAAGAATAAAGACTCCTTGGATGAAGGGTGTCTGTGTGTCCAGCCACCTCTCTGCTTTAGGATGTTGAGAATGTCTCCAAATGAGACATCTTCAGGAGGTGAACATAGGGACCCTTGACCTTCAACAAAGTCTGTATTTTTGGTAACTGACTTCTTTGGAGAGTCCAAGTGCTTCCTCTTACACATCTTCTTCCAAGGGACCTCCTCAGTGGGATGCTCTGGTGAGCTATGGAAAGAAACTGAGATACCCTGTTGGGAAGTCTGGGGGTCTCGGACTAGCTGTCCCTGTGGTAAAGAGTGATGAGTCTCTAAGTACAGAGACATCAAGGTAGAAGGCTTAGGAGCCAAGGGGCCTGGATTCCTCCATTCTGCTGAGGCAGAGAAAACCCTATTCACAGCCTTGTAGGCAGACCATTCTGGAGAAAGGGAAGACCTCAGATGCGAAAAAAACAAGCTTTTGGACTGCTGTCTTCCCCTGCTGCAAAGGCAATCTCCCTGAGGTGGAAGCCGGAGATGAGCTATCCAGTTCCAATGCTCTGAGGTGCAGAGACAGCTCTGAGAGCCTCAGAGTCAACTCCAACACCTCAGATCCGACTGGGAAACTTCAGCACTGAGAGGTGTCTGGATCCAACAGAACTGCAGTACTCAGGGTAAACTTTGGATCTGAAGATGTTACTCTCTTCAGATCCAAGCCAGAAGGAGCCTGATGGCTCATATCCAGGGACTCTAAGACAGTTGAAGGCATCAGAGGAGGAACTTGTAGTTGGGGTGTAGTAGAAGAATAGACTTCCTGAACCAAAAGGGTAGGAGCCGGTAAGACACCCATCTGACTCTGCACTGAGAGAATCTTCCTCACCATTCTTTCCACATCTCCCGCCATCAAACTCCTGGAAGAATGAGTGGAGAATGACGGGGACCTGGGTCACTCCAAGAAAGGTGAAGGCACCCTTGATGGTACTGGATCCACAGAAGATAAATATCTAACTCTAGGTAGTAAAACAACATTGGATCTGGTAGGGCGGGAAGCAGTTGGATCCAATGCTTTTTTCATCAGATCCAAGGAAATCGAGTCTATTCATTTTTTTCTTTTTTGGATCCGATGGTTAGTTTGGATCTTTTTTAGTCCTTTTTTTTGGATGGCTCCAAAACTGTAGATTCTGTATAAGGCTTCGGAGAAGAATATTTAAATTTGTCTCCACATAAAGCTTCTCCAAAGGCTGAAGGAAGTAAGCCTTTTAAGATCAGTTTGTTCTTTCTTTCAACAAGAGCCCTGGCATTAAACCAATGACATATGGAGGAATCTTCCTGAAGATGCAAGGGACCTAAGCAGTACACAGTGTGTGCATCAGACATGGGAAGTTTGTGCCCACACTTAACACATTTTTTTAAATCCTGTAGGGCCTTTTCCTGCTATTACTGACAAGGAACAATCACTGCCAAACTAAGAGAAAAAAAGTTTAAGATTTAAGCAATAACAGATTCTTTTAAGGTCAGTAAAGAAGAAAAAGAAAACTACTAACAATGGTATTAAAGAGTAAAACTACACCAAGTGGAGAGAGGAAGATAAATACTAACAATAGTGTTCAAGACGTACTACTGTATGGAAGTTGTACAAAAGGAGAAAATACTAGCAATAGTACTTTGGAAGTGAACAAACTGTATAGAAAGGTAAGGAACAGACAAAAAAAAGCTTTGAATACTAGCCAAAATATAAAGAGAAGGAAGCTATTTAAATTTTAGAATTATAACAACACTTATCTGCTCAAGAGCTAAGGTCAACCACATCTTTCGCATAAAGCAGCAAACAAGATTTGAGGTACTTTGGGTTGGTGCATTATGAGTAAGGGAAAAGCTCAAGAGGTTTTTGATTGCCATGTGCTTCAGCAATGGCCGAGTCAGATCCAAGGATCGGATCCAAACCCATCAGTTGAGGACAGAATGAAAATTGACATCAGATTAAGGGGCTATGAGCTGCAGACATTTACTGACAAGTTGGAAATATATTGGGATGACTTGCTTCTATATCTGCCAGATACTGAAAAGAATCTGGAAGTAATATTTGCCTAGTGATAGGCTGTGTGAATAGCACTTCCTTCTGAGTGACTCCAATCAGCTAATTTAAGTAGGGATGATGTTTGTGTCTACTAACATCAGCTAATTTTAGTAGGACTGATATTAGTAGACACAATTGAAGGGTGACCATCCTTACCATTAGGATATTAAGTAAAGATTTATATGGGAAATGTAAGAATATTTGTCTAGATATGACACACACAGATCAGAAAGTCCAGAGGTTTGTTCTGCCATTAATATTATACACATCTAAAAGTCTGCTTCTCCCTCCCTCCCTCAGCTGAGTCTTTTTTTTTTTTTTTTTTTTTTAGTAAATTGAGAAGAAGTATGGCAACATTTATACAGGCAGAACAAAAACCTCAGACGACATTGGGCATTTTAACTTTGCCAACAGAAACAGGCAGGTTGTGAGTTCCTGACTTTGAGACATACTGCAAGGCAGCTAGGCTTATAATGTTATAGGGGATACTAGACCCAAACCACCACTGTAAATGGAAAGCCATCCTTATACATTTGAGCCTTCCCAGTTGTTGAATGTATAACTAATTTAAAGGATAGAAGGTTAGACAGGAAAATGTCTGCGGTGGAGCTAATAAAATTGATAAAAAAAATATTGAAAGTGGATACATTCACTAATTTAATTGAATGAGTTGGGCTCCAGTAGAAATGTTACATGAATGGGGGCTGTAACCATCAGAAATGTCCAGAATTTTGATCATAGTGCCAGGAATTAAATAATGGCATGGAAGTTAAACATGAACAGATGTGTAGACTATGGTATAAACTGAGAATAGCACAATAAATTAACATATAAGCTGATGGTTTTAAAACTGTTTACAGTCCAAAGGGAAGAATGGAAACAATGAGTCCTTTGGTTTACAGACAATAGGCAAAAGTATCAAGTAAAATGGGATTCATACTTACAAGATATAAAATATTAAAAGAAAAAAGTGATAAATAGATAAGTTTGGAGGAAGAGTTAAGTTCTACAGTTACATGTGCAAATTGGGAAATAGTTACTGTAGCCCATGACATTCTACAAAACTGAGGAAATGCTGATTTGTTTGCTTGGAAATGCCTTAAATCAGAACAGTTTAATGGGAAAATACAGAAACTTGTGATATTATGTGGCCTGGAAAAGTGGTGCTCACTCTGGATAACTAATATTGATAAGGGGAATGTGAAAGAGGCAAGAACTTTGTTGTTTTTTTTATTTCTACCTGTGAAGAAATCAGTCACCGAAAGAAAGAAACCACCATGATTATAATGTGTTTGCAGCAATATTGGTTGAGAGACTGGCAAATATTTAACCGGGAACAATAAATGGAGACCAGTGTGGCTTTGTGAAGAATAGACACACATTTATAACATGTTTTAAACACAACATGGAGATACTGAAAAAGCATTCAACACAATACACTGGAGATATCTATGGGGAATAAAGTTCAGGATGTTTTTGTGACATTTATAGAAATGTTAACGAAGACTTACATAGACATAGTGGCACTGGTATAACACACAGATTACACAAGAGATGAAAATTCAGAAAGGAGCAAGACAGGGCTGTCCTCTGTCCCCTGTACTATTCACATTGTATTTGGAATAATTAGCCCAAAATATAAGGCAATCAGATATAAGAGGGGGGGGGGGTGGATTTGGAGTGGAATAGACGAAAAATTTAATTTTTTTGTAGATGACATGATTATATATTTTACCCAACCACCTATTTATTCCAAAGGAATTCACAGTGTTAAAGAAATGCACTCAGATTTCAAACTGTAAAATAAATGAAGACAAAGCTAAAGCAAAAATGTGTAAATTGTGCATCTATGCTTTTTTCACTAGTTCGGAACGTCCACATCTTCAAAGACACATGAAGTGGAATTATCTGGGAAAATGGATAATTAGGGACTCAGAAATTCATTGCTTGAGGCCTGGGAATAGATTAAGACTAAGTAAATAATATGATAACCAGATGTGAATGTATATCAGGTGAATGTGCTAACCCTGACTAATTACCCCACTTATCTCTAGATACTTACCACTATGCCTGTATAAACTAGTTGCTTTTCTGTTAACCATAAAAAGAGTGTGATTATATATATTAATCTAATGTCACTATGAATATCTTCTTATAACTATCCATATATGATATGTATTAAGATTCTGTAAGCGGAAATGTAAAGAATTGCTAAAATATGTAATGTACCTGCATCTGTAAAAACTGTCATATAATATAAATAATACTGTGTTTTGTGGAGCTTTTCTCCCTGGGCCTCTGCTGAAAATGGACATATATCCAGCTGGACTAGCCTGGTCAACAAACGTAAAATGAAAAATAAATAAAAATAAATGGATCAAAGGATTCAAGCAATCAAGATGTGGTCTCATAGATTTTATATGTGGCCCAGGCGTTTATTTTTAATTCAGGGAATATATTCTGGAAGAGGTTAAGGAAAATTATGGAAACTTTATAATGAAGTGACAGACATTTGAAGCTTAAGTGACAAAAGATGATATTACTGTTCAAATGGGAGCGGGGTGGCAATCCAAAATTTGAATGAGTATTTCAAGGCAAAATAACTAAGGTTGGTATGTCACCTACAGAATATGAAATGTAAAGCAAAATAGAAAGAGATGATGTTAAGAGAGTGGAGGGAAAGAGAGATGACAGAATGTCTGAATATCTAATCACAAAGAGATGAAAAAAAAAAAATATATATATATATATATATATATATATATATATATATATATATAAACCCAGTTAGGGAGAATAAATGAAAATGTAGCACAGCTCGAGAGCCATAGAATACAGAAAATGGTCATTTGATGTCTGGCCCAAAGGATTAGCAAAAAAGAATATCGATACCACAACGAGATGGCTGGAAATAACATTTTGTTTGCAAGGAGATGAGGAAAGGAGGTAAGATAATACCATGGAAATCTCAGTATGAAATTATATCACACATAAGAGAAAAAGACAATCAGGTTTAGAGGCTTATATGAAATCTGGTGAAGATACCAAGCAAAAATGGACAAGAAGAAAGTCAGATCAGAGTTAATACAGCTTTTGATAGTGGCAAGGACAGAAGAACGGACACACAAATGACTAATAAGGAGACTACAGAGCATTGATCAGAGATAAATGGATAAAGTATGATCAGGTGAAGGTATGGAGTGAAAAATGGGAGAGGAGAAAAAGGATCTTAGATGACTAGAAATATGTCCGGCATGCATAACAATGACAAGAGTACGTCATTTTTGAAAGTCTGGATGGAAATTCTTGCACAAGTAATTTTGTACCCCAAACAGACTGAGCAGGATGCTCCCAAGGGTAAGGGAAACATGTTGGAGATTTGAACAACACCAAAAAGTGGAATGGAGCCATATTTTTGGACATGCAGTAAGTTAGTGTTTAAAAAAAGATTTTACAATTACGGATGTAAAAAGTGCCAGATATGCAGTGGGAACCTACAGAGATAAATGTTCTTTTATGTGGAAGGTTAAAAAGGTATATGAAGGCATTAATAACATTAATACTAAAAGTAGCAAAGAAGTGATAACAAGGCATTGAAAAATTAATCCCAATATAAAAAATGAAGTAGTTAGGGAAATTATGTAAAATTTAAAAGACATGGAAAGGAAAATAATGAGAACTAAACCAAGTAAAATGCATAACAAAAATGGGAACATTGGGAAAGGAAAGTAGAGGAGTAACAAGCAAAGAATATAGATAACAGAAAAGAAAATATTGCAAGTGGGCATTGTCCGAGAGTGGTAAGTGGACATTTTAAGCCAGGTAAGGGATGAGGCAGAATAGGAAGCAAAGAGGAAATTCCAGAGAAAAATATCTAAAACTGGGAAGCTCTAATTAGGAAGTATTATTTATTTTATTTTTCATTTGTTTTACCAGGATAAATCCGACTGGACAGCAGGTGTCCTTTATCGGCTCCAGAAATTTAATAAGACAGTAATACAAAAGAGTGATACAAGTAATAATGTGTTAACAATTGAGCTAAAAAGGGAGAAACTTGAAACAAACAACGTATTACAGTCAGAAGATCACAGAGATTGCAGTGATAGTACAATAATTGAAGCCCAACTTACTGAGAAGGAAAATATCCATATTTACAATATTTACAGTTAAAAAGCATGAGCAGAACTCCTAACATGTTTAGGAGATTACAAGTCTAGCATTAGAAGTAATATATAAGCATGAAGTATTCCAGTAGGTATATATTGCAACACTTAGAAAAGTATGGTGTATCTAGTAAATAAGGGGATGATAATAAATAGTTCTGACAAAAGAAAAGGATCCCTGAATCAGCTCTAAGGAGGAAAAAGAGAATTAAGGAAAGTGGAATTGTTGAATATGTATGGGTTAGGGATGAATAATTATGCATCCAATTATTGCAATTTGTTGTACAAAATACATAGCAAATGCTTATAAGAAGTCATAGGATGAAATATGTTAAAATATATACATATTAAGTGGAAAAGTACTAAAAATGTGGTTTAAAGGTTTATAAGCATGGACTGTTAATGTAGATTGTTTAAACTGTCAATTCCATATTGAGACAAAAGTGGCCCAGTGTAATTGGGACTGGGCAACATATATGAGGATTTCGCATAATATAAAATTTAGCATGTTTAAAGATAAAATAAACATTGTTCTCTAAACAATACAAAAAGAAAGGAGGATAAATTATATAACACTGTTTACAAAATAGATTTCGTGCTAACAAGAAAAGAAAGAAAGAAAAATCCCATTAACAGAAAAATATATCAAATTATGATGAAGAAAAAATATAGAACTTTCATTATCAAATGTCAGAAAAACAAAAAATGTCTGTATCCAGCCACATAGGAGTCATACATGGCTTTCTAGCTTTCCTTATAACAGTTTAGAAATATTGCAAGGCAGAACAGTAAGATTGATAAAACATGTTGGCACCATTAAAATATTTATATGTACATTGTAGAGATCTCTAAGCACAGTTTACTGTTAAGCATTAATAAGCATCACCAGTCAATTTCTTAGCCAGAAAGCTGTATTCTCTATGGTTCTTGTTAAAGCAAATTATTAAAATAATTATATTATCATTAGAGTTTCACAGCATACCCACAGCAGATGCACAGGTGTTAGAACCTGCCAACCTGTCTTATTACATTCTGTTCACAATAAAATGTGTTTTTGTGTGTGTGTGTGTGTGTGTGTGTGTGTGTGTGTGTGTGTGTGTGTGTGTGTGTGTGTGAGAAAAAGAGTGTATGGATGGATGTGTGAGTGTTTGTGTATATATGAATCCCAAAATACTGAAAATTCAAAATACTGAATGATGGGATTTGCCCCTTCCCCACTGTTGTGCAATCTTGGAGTTGGTATATATAGTTAGCAGGGGGTGTGGGGGCCACAGCCCTCCAAACGAGGAGTGCAGGGGGACTTGTCCCCTGCATTAAAAATGTGTTCAGTATTTTGAATTTTCAGTCTTTTGGGATTCAGACTTTTGGTTTTTCAGTCTTCTGAAGTACACTCACATATATACACACATACTATATATATATATATATATATATATATATATATATATATATAGATAGATAGATAGACACACACACATATATATATAATTTTCCTTATAGTGGCCATGGCAACAAAATAAATTAAATTCACAACCATATTTTATTGTTGTAACATCAAAGTGAAAACCACCATTTGTCCCTAAAAGTGATGTAGAACATCTGAAATGTTATTTTAGAAAAAATACTGAAAGTTGTGAAATGGCACTCAGTATTAAAAATGCAGTTTTTCTATTATACTTGCATCTTAAATGCAACCTAAGTACAGTTCATAACATTTTCCAATTATGCATTTCCCAACTCATGACTACAAAATGTCAAATTGGTTCAAGACGTAGAACTTTGTATTGGCAGGAAGCACATATAGGTCTTTTTGGCCATTAGAATGTACTTGTTTTAAAAGCTGTGTTACATTTGGCTCTGTAAAGCTGGATAATGTATTTCAGTCTCAGGGTAGGGAATGAAATACATGTCCAGTAAGTATAACTGTATGACACACTCACTGTAATAGTAAATCTTTGAGAGGTCACTGTTATAGTCACTACATGTGGGTTTACTGATCTGCTAAGCAGTTTGGACATTTTTCTGAATATTTTTCATCACTGCAAAGGCTAATAATGCTCTTTCCTCCAAAAGTTACCATGTAGGTGGAGTGAAGTGTTCATAGAAGTATTGTGCCTTCAGTGTTTTGAGACTAAAAACCTACTTAGAGAGATGTGTGATTGCAATAGATAAATGTAATGTTAGCAGCAAAATAACACTGCAGGATTCAACACCCGGAGAAATGAGAAACTCTTCTGTAATCCACAAACAAACTTCTTTATTTGAAAAAACAGACAAGCGCTTTCACGCACCAAAGTGCGCTTCTTCAGATCTTCACATATAACTGCAGTTTACCAAGGGTATATATATCTGTCTGAGCTGTGTGGTCCAAAACACCCTTCTGAAGAATGCAATCTGAAAGCGCGGTGACTGCCAGGCCAGGCCAGGCAAAAAGGAGGCGGAGATAAGAGAACAACGAAAATTACAACCAAGCCGGGTTCTGTCTATACTTCGACAGGTGTCAAAGCTACTGACTCAGGTTTTGACATTAGTTCCAAAGCAGGACTATTACTGAATGAGATAACACCATCTGTAAACAATTGCCCTAACTGTCACACATTCAAGCGTAAGCGCTGGACCAAGTGCTGAGCAACGGAACTAGCTACTAGAACCTCTGCTTTGTGATGTTGTTTGTCTTTTGGCTTTTCCCAGTTAGGGGTCACCACATCGTAACTCCGGTTCACTAATGATTGGCAGTTGTTTTTTATGGTGTCAAGTTGCCAGCCTGCTGCCCAACCTTCAACGAAGGCACGCCCATTCAATGCATGTCTTTCGAATGCCAATAGATAAATGTAATAATGTAACTAATTCTAGTTCTGAGACTGAAAACCTAATTAGAGAGATGTATGACTACAGTAGATAAATATAATAATGTAACCAATTCTACTTCATCCAATAAATTATATTTATTTATTTTATTCATTTATTGTACATTTATTTACTGGGGAAACCCCTTTTCAACAAAGGCCAAGTGAAAGAAACACCATTATTTACAGTGATACACAAACATACAATTGAACGTTATACAAATACAAAATAGCAAATGGAATATGCAAATACTGATAATGAAAGGAGACAAGACAGAAGAATACTAGATACATACCACAGAAAACAATATATAGAGTGGAACTATTATTAATAGGAATTTGGTTACGTAGGCATTAGGACATATTCTGACTGAAGTACATGTTTATTCAAAGTTTAGTCAAAAATAAATACTATGCCTAAGAGGATAGGATATTTAGAAGGGCTGTAAAATAGTGTGTGGGCTGGTAAGAGCTGGTTGTATTGGAGAAGATTTGGGAGTTCAGTCCAGTTGAGATGTTTAAGAGCTATGTAGTGAGGTGTTCTGTAGTGAATGTTGGTTGCCAGTCTCACTGTTGTACTGTAACAGTGCTCAGGTCTTATAGCCCTAGGGTCACCGTGGTCTTTCCCCTCTTTGGGTATAACTATTATTATTTCTTTCCAGGTACTGGACTTTCCCTCCTTTTAATACTCCATTAAACAATGGCTAGCATGTTATGATAATCTCCATTTGGGCATATCTCCAAATCTACATGGAGATACCATCAGAACAAGGGGTTTTCTCAACTTTCTGTTTTTGTAATCCTCCTAAAATAAGTAACAAGAACTTTGTGCTTGTTATGATATTTTTTGGAGATCTAATTTTCCCAAATAAGTTCTCATCTCCTCTCCTCTACATTTTCCTCTACCGGTTCATCTACTGAATATAAACTGTGACAGCATCTTTTTATGATCCCTCTCATGTCCTTGGGAGATTTTGTTGTCCTCCACATTGTTGGATCTCGCAGTTGTGCAAAAATGCAATCGGTGTTCTGCATTCTTTCTCTTTGCACATAGAACTTGATTAATCTGCAGATACTTGCAAAATAATGTATTCAGCTGCTTGCTGCTTTTACAGTATTTGTGTTTCTTCTTCCAACTCTATTACTTCATCTTGGTTTTCTGTTACTTGTTCTCTAAAATGATCAACTGCAATTTCTCTGCTGCATTTATTACTGCTGTTTTTAGTCTGTTTAAATTTTAAGTGTTATTTAAGCTCCACGGATCCAGTTTTGATGTCCTGCAGACTACAAGAGGAACAGGAAGGAGAAAGAGATGCTCTAAGTGCCTCCATTTTGATTTTTTCATAATTTACTGCTCTCTGCACTTATTTTTTGTCATTTTTAATTTATCTGCATTTATTTAAATTGTATTTGCCTTAATATTGCTACACGCTCATGTGCTAGCTTATACTGCATTTAAAGTGCTTTTGCTACTGTTTTAACTGCTTTTCTGAAAAAAATATATATATATAAATAAAAAATTCTAAGCTTATTTCCACCTTTCCTGTAACTAGTGTAGTCCAGATGCAGATTTGCTGTATCCAGGACTGTTTTGTAAGTTTCCGAACCCCCGGACCTTTTTGTGTTGTGGGAAGCCTTCTAGCTTATCAGTGGGAATGGTAAGTACTAGGTAGCCTATCTATCACAAGAGAAGTAGTTTCTGGCCCAGAAATTGTAGTTTTATCAGCTGTTTGGTCAGCTTTTCCATCTCTTTCAACTTTCTGGTTTAAAAGCCCATGTTTGCGCTTGTTTAAGCTCCACGGATCCAGTTTTGGCGTCCTGCAGACTACAAGAGCAACAGGAAGGCGATACTCTAAGTGCCTCCATTTTCATTTTGTCATAATTTACTGCTCTCTGCACTTGTGTTTTGTCATTTTTAATTTATCTGCATTTATTTAAATTATATTTGCCTTAATATTCCTGCACATTCAAGTGTGCTACTTGTACTGCATTTAAAGTGTATTTGCTACTGTTTTAACTGCTTTTCTGCACAAAAAAAAAAAAAAAAAGTTCTAAGCTTGTTTCCCACCTTTCCTGTAACTAGTCTAGTCCACAAACAGATTTGTTGTATCCAGGACTGTTTTGTAAGCTTCTGGGCCCCCAGACCTTTCTGTGTTGGAGTGAAGCCTTCTAGCTTATCAGTGGGAGTGGTAAGCACTAGTTAGCCTATCTACCACAAGAGGAGTGGTTTCTGGTCCAGGAATTGTAGTTTATTGGCCGTTTTTCCATCCCTTTCAACTTTCTGGTTTAAAAGCCCATGTTTGCGCACAGCACAGCGGTGCTCAGCTGAGGTAAACTACTACCAGTGCCAGAAAGTCTGCTGTTCAATTTTTCCCTTAGAACATGCTTGTTCTTACTTCTTGCACTTCAATTAGCTTAATCGGCTAGCACTTTAACAAGCTTTTGGAGCATTTATTGTAGCACACTTAGGTGCTATCAGCACTAGCTGTTCCTATGCAGTAACAGCACCAGTGTTTACTAGTTATTACCACCACTCCTGGTATGATTGTAGGGCAATTTCCTGTGCTTTCTCCTACTAACCTAGAGCACTTGGGCTTTCTGAGACAGTGTGGAAACTGTCTAATGTACACATACAACCCTCTCTTCTTACCTCCCAACACTCATACATGTGAGAGATGCACTTATATCACCAAACTGGAAGCCATGCATGCTCCAACCAAGACTGGACTAGCTGGTCAAGAGGAGAAGGTCAACACCTGAAACTCACTACATAAAACACACAGCCCTCCAAAACACCAACCATCACAACCCACACATAGAAACACAAACCATACACCCACCTTCGCAGAGGCTGTCAATAAAAATGTACCCAAACAAAGGAGACCCCAAGACAGAAACAAACTCGACCAACACACCAACCCCAGAACACATAGCTCACCACCACAGAGTGCTCCTCAACCTAAGCCCTTAAGGCAAAACACTTTGCCCAATGTACTAATCATAGGAGACTCAATTTTGAGGCACACTGATGTCCCACTCACAAGGTTGAACAAGGAGAAGGTGACAGTTAGTTGTCTATCCCAGGTCCCAGGATCTGCCACATAACACATGCACTCAGGTCACTCCACAACAAGTACAAATATGACCGGAGATGTACCTCCCTGGACTACATGAAAAGAGATGTGATGGAACTCTTGGATTTTGTGACCCTAGCACTGAGTAGTATTCTACCGTCACCCAGAATGATACCACAGTATGAGCAAAAAATGATTTAATTCAACAATTGACTGATTTTCTGGTGTCATTCTAAGGGGATCCAGTATCTGTCTGCCTAGAACGACATGATCGACAGACCTCGATGCTTTGCCAGAGATGGCCTGCATCTGTCACTTCTGGGATTCCGGGTACTAGCTAAGGCTCTTGTCACCCCTATAGTGCCTGTTTTAGGCAGTGTTCCAAAGACCAACATTCCACCGTAACAGCTACAAACAAATGCAATCTGAGGGTCATGCTGCTCAATGCTAGAAGTCTAAATCTCAAGATGCACCCGCTCAAAGCTCTCTTCAAAATGGGGAATGTCGACATATGTGCTGTAATGGAGACCTGGTTTGAAGAAGCAGAAAGCACCCTTGCACTCCCAGGTTACAACTCATTCTATACCTTTCAACCCCAGAATACAACCAGAAGCTCAAAGGCAGTAGTGTCTCCGTATTTTTAAAGGATATGCACACCTCTAGACTGGTAGCCCAATATAATGCATCCAAGATACTTTAGGTACAACTAACACTAGGCAAGATGGCTATACAAGCCATAGCCTGCTACAGAACCCCAAAATGTCCCTAGACTCTCATTCCAAGTTCCTATGCACCCTGGAATCTATCAAGGTCCAACCCAGTTCTGTCGTACTGGGTGACTTCAACTACCCTTCCATCAACTGGAAAAACCATTCAAGTACCAATGTACAGGCCCAACGCTTTCTGGAATTTATCAATTCCAATGCCCTGGACCAGCTCATTCTGACCCCCACTAGAGGAAGCAACATCCTTGACCTGGTTATCACCAACATGGGAGACCATTGCTCCACACCTACACTGAATTCCTCCCTGGTTAAATCTGACCAAAAATTCATCACCATGGAAATCTTCATCTCGCCTACAACCCCGCTAAGGTGACCACCCTGAAAAACTTCTCTAAAGCTGACTTTGGGCTCCTAAAAACAGAGTTGGCTAACTTCTCAGCATCCATGCCAATGGAAAATAGCTGCATGACTGCTGAATCACACACCAATGCACTGTATGAGCACATACACAAATGCATGGACCTTGCCATACCAAATAGAACTAAGACACTCTCTCCAAAAAAGGAAGCCAATCTGGTGGTCCCCAGCCATCAATAAACTCTACAACAGAAGGAAGAAACTGTTGCAGAAAAAAATGAATTCACAAGACTGGAAAACCTCCCTTATCAGTCTCAACAAAAAGCTGAGATCCCTTATCAAATCCTCTAAAGCCAGCTATGAAGGCAGAATTGCGGCTGACACCAAAAACAACCACAAAGCCTTCTATAGTTATATCAAAAACCTCCAAGGCAATACCCATATTTGCTCTGAGTTACTGCACAATGCCACCTCCTATACTGAGCCAAAAGATATAGCCAACATACTGGCCAACAGATTCAGTGCCAACGTTACCCCTGTCCTCCCCCAAAGGGTCCTATCACAATACCAAAAGAAAGCCTGGTACCCACCATTTCTGCGGCACAGGTAAAAGCTGCGTTGTCCAAATCCAAGAATGCAGCATCCATGGGACCTGATAATATCCCTGGCTGCATCCTACATGAGCTACAAAATGAACTGGCACCACATCGGTGTGCCCTGTTCAATCACAGCCTTACCTCAGGCTATGTCCCTAACAAATGGCACACTGCTACAGTCATCCTGCTCCATAAAGGGGGAGCAACTACATACCTTGGGAACTGTTGCCCCATTAGCCTGACGAGTCTGGTATGCAAAGCTATGGAGCACATCACCATCATCATGGGCCTGCTTAACAAAGATATAGGCAATCTCCAAACTCTTGACCCCACACAGTTTGGCTTTGTCAAGAGAGAGCCTGCCTGCTGAACCTGGTTGACTTCTTCGAGGCAGTCACCAAGCCTGTGGATAAGGGTAAGGCACTGCATACAGCCTACCTCAACCTGGCCAAGGTGTTTGATGCCATTCCTCACTCAGGTATCATTGATGAACTCACCAAACTAGACATCAATCCTTACATCACTAGGTGAGTTGCAAATTGGCTCACAGAGTGAAAGTTGCAGATTTCAAGTCAGACTGTCAACCAGTCATGAGTGAAGTCCCACAGGGCTCGGTCCTGGGCCTGCTTTTGTTTGGCATCTACTTCTCAGAAGTCCAGGCCAACACAGGAGGACTCTGGCTGACCAGGTTCAGTGATGACTGCAAGCTAGGCATCATTATCAACTCCCCAACTGATGCAGACATCCTACCAAAGGGCCTCTCTGAGGCCAATTATTCGTGATGGAACCATGGCCTGAAGCTTAATGCCAAAAAAGTGTGTTATCATCCCCTTTGGAAAAAACTAAGTTCCCATGAATTACCACGTTGATGTGAGCCCACTGAACACTAAGAGATCTGGGCACCCAGGTCGACAGCCACCTCACCTTTGACCACCAGATTTCCACTGTGGTCAGAAAGTCCTTCTTCGTGGCACATCTTATAACCAAAGGTTTCGCATCCAGGAAGAAAGAGGACATCATCCCTCTCTACTCGTCCCTCATTAGACCAATCATTGAATATAATGCCCCATTTGGCATGTACCTGACCAGACACCTATAACAGCTGGAGTGGCCACAAAAGTACCTTACAAAAAGGATCCTAAGCCTTAAACACATGTTCTACATGAACAGACTCAAGAAACTTCAGCTGTTGTCAGTCTCATCATCTACTTAGAGGTGATCTCTGCTTGACTTACAAAGCCATGTTCGACCCAGCCCTACTTAAAATGCTACACCTAAAGAAATCCCAAGCTCCAGAGATCACAACCTCATTACTACAATAAACAGAACATGCTGGAGGGACAGGTTCATCTCTCAAAGACTGCCCATACTCTGGAATAAGCTTCACATTCATGTCAAGCAGAGCACCTCACTGGCCCTCTTCAAGAGAAATCTTGATGAGTGGATGGGTAACAAAGTTCACCCCAGGCATCACTCCAGTTGCCCTACTGGATAGGGGCACTGTGAACTAACATCAAGTGGCACGGTGCCTGGGCAATTTATTTGCGGCTAGGCTTGTAAAGGCTCCAGGGCCATTAGTCTAGTACACACCTATGAATTAAGCCTTAGGGTCTTTTTTCTAAACTCATTAAGATTATTTATCTTGTATACTGGAGAATCACTAGCTGAACATTGTTGATCCTCTATACCTGGTGTCTCTATTTTTTGTAGTTGTTTAATGGCCTCTTCAACTTTGAAATATTTGTAACGGCTTTGGGATCAGATATCCTCTGCTCTAATTATTACCTTTTCCCTACTATTCTGTTTGTTGTATCCCACTGTCCATCTCCTAGACATTCCCTATCCCACTTTTCTAGATGTTGATGAAGCTGTTTGTCCACTCAGCTTGAGAAGTCACATTTCTTTAAGTAAGTTGGAAATTGTCAATACCTTTGACAGGGCAAATGTTTATTCCTTCTCAGGTCAACTAAAATACGTGCATAGTCTGTAAGTGATATGGGGTGGGTAGCTCTCTCATAATGCTCTTTAATGATGTAACATCTGTCTGTCTATACCAAGTCTTAAATCTATGACTGTAATATGTGTATTCCATTTCACTGTGACCAACTTGCAGTGCATCAGCTAATCCAAATACTTTCATATACTTTTCAAGATATTTCCATTCAGCTGTAATTTTAACACTTTGCAGCCCACCAGTTTCATCCCTATCAAGTTCCATTCCTCAGCAACCATGGTAATCCCTTGTTGGTATGTCAGTATTTGCCCCATCACTTGCTTTATATCTCAAATTTTTAATTTTGGGAAGAGATCTATGCTAACCAACGAAATTTGCTTCCATTCCCAGATAACCTTAACTAATACAAATCTACCTCTACTGCCCCTCACTGCATCTTCAATGTGTATATTTATACAGCCTTTAAGAAAAATCAGTAGCATTCTTTTCCTTTCTCCTTCTATGCCTGAGTAAAAACCTCTGATCTTCACCTTATCATGTTTTCTTGCTCTTCTCCCATTAGATGTTTCTTATAAAATGCAACATGTGCATCATTCTTGTTTAAGTACCTAAAATACTGTATATTTTGCCCCCATTTGTCATCCTATTTACATTTCATGAAATAATTCTCATTAAAAGTTATGTTGTGCAGTGTATGCTTTTAAATGGTCTTTTATTCACAATTATACCATGACCCCCCCAAAACGTGCACGCTGATTGGCCAGTGTGCCCGTTGTAAATCGAGTTATACTAATGGAAAAAGGTCCGGTCGCCCGGACTTTTTTCCATTAGTATAACTTCATTTTAAAACACTGTCTCGCTATGTTAAATGGGTTTAACATAGCGAGACAGCTTTAAAATAAGCAACGGACATCTCCGTTGCTTATTTTAAAGCTGTCTCGCATGTTAAACCCATTTAATATAGCGACAATGTTTAAAAGCAACGGAGAAAGCAAGATCTCCGTTGCTTTTTCAAAGTCTCGCTATGTTAAATGAGTTTAACATAGCGAGACAGTTAAAATAAGCAACGGAGATGTCCGTTGCTTATTTAAAACTGTCTCGCTATGTTAAACTCATTTAACATAGCGAGACATAAAAGCAACGGAGATCTTGCTTTCTCCGTTGCTTTGCACAACTCTGATGTACTGCGCGGCGAGCAGTACATCAGAACTGCCGGATGCCAGACATCTGCGGAAGGGCAGTAAACAGGCATTATACTATGCCATTATTTAAGAAAAGTAATAGTTTCTTTTCTTAAATAATGTCATATATAATAGCAATAACACGCCTGGGTGTGGGTAATGCTAAATTTACCCACGGTTGGCTTTGTTTGGTCCCTCGGGCTTCACCCTCGGGACCAAACCACGCCAACCATGGGTAAATTTAGCATTACCCACACCCAGGCGTGGGTTATTGCTATAATAACGCATTCCTCTTGCAGCAGTTGTTACTTGCCATCTAGGACATCCACATTTCCCAATTTTACAATACTTCTCATATCTCATTAAGTTAACTATACCATTTATACTGAGGAAAAAAATATGACAAATACAACAAACCCCATCCCAAGTTCCCATATACTTAACTATGTACAGACTATTTCCATTGGGCACCTCTACTTGTATTTGAGCATTTGCTTCAAGGTGATTATCTGTCCTCCCTTTTGCAGCCATTGCTCAAATTTTATATAGCACTTCATGGCATGCTGTGCAGTTCTCATCAACCTCTCTTAATACATTTACCGAAGTGAATACAGAACA
The DNA here is from genome assembly GCF_019279795.1 of Protopterus annectens. Lineage (NCBI taxonomy): Eukaryota > Metazoa > Chordata > Ceratodontiformes > Protopteridae > Protopterus > Protopterus annectens. Next base: position 381,397,268 of record NC_056747.1, on the reverse strand, counting down.
GGAACATAGTAAATCCCAAACTCTCACAGGCCAGTAACCTCATAGGTTCCTATGCTGTTCTTTTTAATAAACATTAGTGTTGTGTCATATGCTGCTTTCATTGCCTATATTCTCTATTACTTCACAATTATAAGGGCTTCACATGGTTTTGAAGTTGAAAATAAAGAAAAAAAAGGTGTGCAAGGGGTAGAAATAACCACATAACACAAAATGTTCCACCAGCACTAGAATTTATTTAAAATAAAAAATTAAAAGTTAAGCACTTTCATCCACTCTCACATAGCTGGACTTCTGAACTGAATTTTCAGCCCCACTCCTAACATTTTACTTGCCAGCTCATTAATTCACTAAAAGTGATAGTGCATAAAAAATGTAGAATTTCATTAGATTAAATTAAAACCATAATGGTTGCTGGTCTACCCAATGGTGTTTATACATCCTGTCAGCTGTCGTGGGAGAAGGATCTTCTGCATCAAGATGCTGGCATTTAGCCTGTCATGTCTGAATGCATCAGGTAATGACAGAACAGATAATTTTGCCTGTGTAAGCTCCATCATCTCTAAATATCAGTTATTAAATGACAAAAGATACCCTGGAGGGCTACCCAAAATATCCATCCATGTAATTTTGTTGTTCTTTGAATGTAATGATTCAAGAATAGAAACAAATGATCGAGTAGCAGTGTCTCACTGATCTGAATTTGGCTATGGTAGAGACTCCATTTGAGAGATGTAAAAGCTTTCTTCTCATTTTCATTTTCCTTAGTGAACCTTTACAGATTCAGTATTGTTGAAGATTCACTCACTACAGGTTCTGCCACAGAGTGACACTGGTCAGTTTCCTGTACTTTGTGATTTCTTCATAGAACAACAGTAGTCTGATTCCAGGACTGTTCTATGTTTGTTTAGGTCTATCAGCTTCTGGCACAACTTTAAACTATTTGACAAATCAAGAGTAATCAAACCAGATACTGGTTGAGGTGTTGAGGGGACTTGTACTGGCAGTCCTTCTGTACCCTTTATCATCTCAGCAGAAGTCTGAGGCCCTTTTAGGGTTTCCACCAAGATGTATTCTTAGACTTTATACTGCATTTCCTGGACCTTATGTATGATTTTAGCCAGTTCCTGGATTGGGAGCTATGCAGCTGGACCAGTTATGGTGTCACTTTGATTTTTAAGAAAGGGAAGACCAGTAGCAGGGATTCCTACTTCAGAGCCTTTGAGACTGGCTTATAAATCCTTGTACAAGGTGTGATGGCCGTGCCCTGGCCCAGCAATCAAGGAGCCTCAATCCTCACCACTAACACCAGGGCGGGCATCTCATATAAGAGGAAAGGATAACAAATACACACAGTAAAGTACAATTTCCCTTAAGTACACACAGAGATCACAGTCAGTCTGGGGCTGGTGGCTCCCTTGCTCCCCAGGTCCCCAATAAGACTCCCCACTGGCACAGCTATAGGGTCCAGATCTCAGCCTAGCTGGCAAGCTAACCTCCAGTACCCTCTCTGTCCCACCAGTGTTTCATGTCCCTGCCCAGATAGCTGACACACACCCACACTTTGAGATAAGTATTTATACTTCATAGACACTCCTGGGAAAGGCTGACACAGATTCTTCAGCTGTGCCCCTTTACCCAGACTATATGGTAGTAATTACTGCCACCACCAGCTAATACTTATCAGCTACCCAAAGGCCCTTGAAAGGGTGTCCAATTATTACTGTGCAATATTATTATCCAATAATAGTGTAACTTAAGCAATCTTAAGGCTTTGGAAGGGCTTATTACAGGATCACTTATAAGCATGTAATGTACTCTAGAGCTTACTCTATCTCTACATAAACCAGCCACAGGTAAAAGGTTTTAAAATATTTAATAATAAATAATTAAAACAAGACAATACTACTACACCACAATGCTACTCAAGAGTTCAGAGATCACACAGAAACTTAAATCAGTAGTACAGTTCTGACATAACAGAAAAACACAAGTCTAATCTTTATAGTCCTAGCTATTTCTACAAGAACACATACTTCTAAAATAAATTACTTACATACAGAAAGGCAGTGCTGAGTTAAATAGTGAAAGACCAAAATGCTTACAGTCTCTCTCTGAGCAATAGTTTTTAAATTCACTAACAGACATCTCTGCTGGGCCCTCCCAAATTACATCATTTTGACACTTAGGTTTTCCCAGTATACACATTACATAATTTTGGCACTTAGTCTGGAGTTCCCAGGCCAACAGGCTACATTATTTAACAATCTAACACCTGCTCAGGAAACTACAACAATAAAATACATTTCACATGTACACTCTAGTAATTATTCCTTAATTTAAAACAATAGGAAGAATGTGATAGCCCAGACTAAATGAATCCGAGCTGTACAGATCAAAACATACAAGACATAATTTTAATTTCAAAGAACATTTGAAATACTTGGCTTAGGTTTCCTTACAGCAAATTGCAATGTTGCTACAACCCTGAAGTTCACATTTTACAGTGTTTTCTTTCATTTAAAAAACAAGCCTGTATTTTACATTTATATTTACAAATGCCAGAATTATGTATCAAATTCTATTTGACTAGGCTGGCAGCCTTCACCCATCTCCACCCACCTTCACATCTCTCCCCCCTACAGAACTCAAGCTAGTTTTTCAAGTGACCCTTGACAAACACCGCTTGAGATGGTTAGGTCTATCTGAGTGTACCTCACCCCATTCCCAGTCTTGAGAGCCGATCTGCAGTGGCATTGCTAATCCCACTGCGGTGCTGCACTGACATATTATATGCTTGCAACCCCAGGCTCCATCTTAGCAATTTGGCATTTTGCTGACTGGTTCTGTTTAACCATGTTAGAGGGTTGTGATCTGTCATAACAGTGAATTTTCTTCCATACAGATAAGGCTGAAGTTTCTGCAGTCCCCACACTATGGCAAGACATTCCTTTTCTACAGCTGCATAGCATTCCTCCCTGGGTTGGAGCCTATGGCTGAGATAAATCACTGGGTGCTCTTCCCTCTCTGAAGAAATCTGGCTAAGTACAGCCCCCACCCCATAGTTTGAAGCATCCACTTGCACAGCAAATTATTTGCTGTAATCTGGACTGGCTAACACAGGGGGTCCTCCCAAAGCTTCTTTAAGCTTCTGGAATGCCTGCTCACATGCTGGGGTCCACACTACCTTATCTGGCCTGTTCTTCCTTGTCAGGTCTGTGAGGGGAGCATCTATGGTACTATAACTGGGGACAAACTTTCTGTAGTGCCCCGCTGTACCTAAGAATGGCCTCACCTGATTTTTAGTAACAGGTGCAGGCCATGCCTGAATGGCTTCCACTTTGACAGATTCTGGCCTTATCTTACCACTCCCCACTCTATATCCTAGGTAGGAGACCTCTGCCATATCCACCTGACATTTGCTCATCTTAATGGTCAACCCTGCCCTCTGTAGTCTGCCCAGCACCTCCCTGACATGCTGAAGGTGCTCTAGCCAGGAATGGCTGTAGATGGCAATATCATCTAGGTAAGCAAGGGAAAACCCTCCTGCTCCTGCAAGGATATTATCCATCAGCCTCTGGAAAGTCGCTGGGGCATTCATCATCCCAAAGGGCATCTTTATGAACTCATACAAGCCAAAAGGAGTCACAAAGGCTGACTTCTCTCTACCACTGGGAGTCAAGGGCACCTGCCGTTAACTCTTGGTAAGATCAGTGGTTGAAAGATGCTTAGCCCCACCCAGCTGCTCTAGGGCCTCATCTGTCCTAGGCATGGGGTAAGCATCTGACTCTGTGTGAATATTTAATTTCCTGTAATCCACACAGAACCTGATGCTGCCATCCTTCTTTGGCACCAGCACCACTGGGGAGACCCAGGGACTGTTGGACTCTTGAATGACCCCTAGCTCCAACATCTTCTGTACCTCCTCCCTCAGAGTCTTTCTGACAATCTCAGGCACCCTATAAGGGGCCTGCCTAATAGGTCTTTGGGGTCCTGTATCCACCTGGTGCTGCATCAGGTGAGTGTACCCTGGTTTCCCAGTGAACATGTCCCCAAATTCCTGCAACACTGCTCGGATTTCTCCCACCTGGGTAGGAGATAGCAGCTGGGAAATTGCTACCCCTTCCACTGAGGTGTCAGCCCGAGCCTCGCTGAGGAGTTCAGTCACCAGATCTCCCTCAGACTTCTGCAATCCACTGCAAATGCCCAGCACAAGGGCCTCCCTATCATGGTAAGGTTTCATCATGTTAACATGGTACAATTTGTGCCCCTGCCATCTGCCTAGCAGTTCCGCCATGTAGTTAATATCACTTACCTTTCTTACCACCTTGTAGGGTCCCTCCCAAGCTGCTTGCAGTTTGTTGTGTCTGACAGGAATGAGAACCATTACCTGCTGCCCCACAGCATACTCTCTAGCTCAAGCATTCCTGTCATACCACACCTTTTTCTGTTGTTGGTGTTCTGCCAGGTTCTCCTGAGCCAAACCCATGAGTTTCCTGAGCCTTTTCCTGAGGTTTAGGACATATGCCACAACAGACTTCTTGTGAGACTCACACTCACCTTCCCACTCATCTTGAATTAAATCTAGAGGTCCCCTCACCCTATGCCCATACAGCAATTCAAAAGGTGAAAACCTTGTGGATTCCTGGGGAACCTCTCTTTAAGTAAACAACAGATGGGGCAAATATTTGTCCCACTCCCTCTTAAACTTGATCTGCAAATGTCTGTAGCATGGACTTGATTGTAGAGTTTAACCTCTCAACAAGACCATTAGTCTTGGGATGGTAGGGGGTGGTCTTCATGTGCTTCACCCCACAGGATTTCCACAGACAAGCCAGCAGGTCTGACATGAAATTGACACCTCTGTCAGACAGAGTTCTTTTGGGAAACTCACCCTGCTGAAAATCTCTAACAAAGCATTTGCCACCTTCTCTGCCTCAATGGAGGACAAAGCCACTGCCTCAGGGTATCATGTAGCATAATCCACTACCACTAGGATATACTTTTTCCCTGTGGAACTTGGGGTACTCAGAGGACCCATAATATTCATCGCTACCTTCTGAAATGGCTCCTCAATCACAGACAAAGGATTCAAAGGAGCTCTCACCCTGTCTGCTGCCTTGCCTACCCTTTGGCACTGCTCACAGGTCCTGCAGTACCCTGTTACATCTCTGGAAATTCCAGGCCAATAGACATTCTCCATAATACGTCTCTTTGTATGTTTTATGTCCATATGACCTGCAAAGGGAATATCATGGGCTATGGCTAGAAGCGCCAGATGGTCAGCTATAGGCACTACCAACTGCTGTACTCTCTCACTTTCTAGCCCTCCCTCAGGGGTCCACTCTCTGTACAGTAACCCTTTGTCCCAGTATACAGATTCCCCCTTCCCTAGCTACCTGCCTCAGGCCTTGCAATGTAGGGTCTGAGAGCTGAGCCTGTCTCAACTCTCTCCTTGTAACCCTTCCCAGCTCCCCTTCCACAGGAAGTCTGGCATCCTCTGACAGCGGTGCCTCACTGTCAGCCTGGGTACTACTACTCACCTCTACCTTTGCAGTTACTCTGTCCAATGGACCATCAGTACCCACAAGCAGCTGTGGCTCACCTTCAGTCTCACTGCTACAGCATAGCTCCCTTCCTGAAGTAACCACCTCACCAGTCCTGGCTGCAAGCATGTGGTCTGTCTGGGTCTCACCCAGGCTACCAGACCCACATGCTTGTCTCCAAGCCTGACTGCGTGTAACTGCACAAGCACAGGGTACTGCACTACGAAATCATTCCCTATCAGGACATCTGCAGGTATATCCTCAAACACACCTACTTGCTGGCTTCCTTTTCCACCCTCCCAGTCAGGGTGAACCCTAGTCAAAGGTATTTGGAATGGGATCCTTCCTAAAGCCCTGACTGCAGCAGACTGCCAAGCAAGCAGTGCTCCTCTGTAACCATTGCAGGCTTACAATTATTATATCAGAGGCTGTGTCTCTCTTAGCAACGGCCTCTTTGCCATTCACTACAATAGGATATAACCTCTTGTGGTAGTTTTGTACCCTTGTTTTCTCTTTCCCACTTACTAGCTCCCTTATCTTTGGTTCCCCACCTTGCCTCTGTGAACACCTGTATGCCACATGGATACACTGGTTGCATTCAAAACATTTAACCCTAGCTCCTGGATGTGTACCAGGACTAGTGGCTTCCCCTGCTACTGGAAGATTCTGTTGTAGCAGTCTGTGCTGCCCACCATGGGTTCCTTTAGACCCATGAGCAGTACTGGGGGTCCCATTCCTGTCCAGGGCTGCCCTGCTGGCCAGGTATAGGTCTCCCTTCTTCCCCAACTCATCTGAAGTAGCACATTGTCTATCAGCCAACCAGATACTCATGTCCTTATGCAAAGTGCTAAGGGCTTGTTCCCTCACCAAAAGGTCTGCCAGCCCTTCAAAAGTGGCAATCTGACATCCAGTCACCCAGCTATGAAAATAAGTGCTCAGTTCAGCAACATATTCACACACACTTTCATCTGCCTTGCGTCTATGCACACAAAACTTTTTCCTATACATTTCAAGTGTTAGCTTAAAACATTCTTAAAGATATTTTTTTACAGCAGTATAATCAAAACAGAGTCAGGCATTTTTGCCAGAAAAGTTAGCTTTCCCATGGAGTAAGGGGGTCAGGAACTGTACCCAGAGCCTTTGGTCAACACTATACTGTTTGCATACCCTCTCAAACATATGAATGAAACTATCAAAATTATCCCCCTCTTTAAATTGCAGAAGAAATTTACTGACCTGTTGTGCTTCTGGAGCCCAGTTACTCCCTTCCCCATTACCTCCATGACTCTGGCGAAGAGTCAGCATTTCCCTCTCATGCCGCCTCTGATGCTCCTTTTCTTCGATTTCTATCTCCAAATGCCTGGCTCCAACTCAAGCCTCTTTAGATCCAGCTGGAGTTTTAAGTCCACTGCAGAAAGGTTGAGCTGTCCATTCTCCAAGGATATTGTATCTTTACTGCCAGTCTGATTGTCTGTCACAGAAAGGTTGAGTTGTCCATTCTGTGAGGATATTGTATCTCCACTGCCAGTATGATTGTCCTCCTGGATGCTGTTTTCTGATGCAGCTGTAATCAAGGCTGCAGTCAGGGATGCCTTAGTCGGGTTTCCATGCACCACTCCCCTAGCCTGGCATATTTCCACCAGCTGGCTCTTTGTCAGTTTTCCATACTCCTGTGCTGCATGTTGCTTGCTCACCCTGACTAACTAAGCTAACAAAAGAAATAAAACAATTGGGATCTGAACTCTTGAGTATTCACTGCGTGGCTGAGTACAAAACACTTTCAGAGATCACTGTACATAAGCTACAGGATTTACTCTACCCACATCACTACAAGCCAATTAGTATGTGACGTGCATCCCACCACTGCAAACCACAAGTGACGCCCGCGCCCTGGCCCAGCAATTAAGAAACCTCAATCCCACCACTGCCACCACATGATGGCCGCGCCCTGGCCCAGCAATCAAGGAGCCTCAATCCTCACCACTAACATCAGGGAGGGCATCTCATATAAGAGAAAAAGATAAACACACACAGTAAAGTACAATTTCCCTTAAGTGCACACAGAAATCACAGTCAGTCTGGGGCTGGTTACTCCCTTGGTCCCCAATAGGAGTCCCCACTGGCACAGCTATAGGGTCCAGATCTCAGCCTAATTGGAAAGCTAACCTCCAGTACCCTCTCTGTCCCACCAGTGCTTTGTGTCCCTGCTCAGGTAGCTGACACACACCCACACTTTGAGGTATTTATACAACTTCACAGACACTCCTGGGAAAGGCTGACATAGATTCTCTTTCTGTGCCCCTTTACCCAGACTATACGGTAGTAATTACTGCCACCATCGGCTAATACTTATCAGCTACCCAAAGGCCCTTAAAAGGGTGTCCCAATTATTATTGTGCAATATTATTATCCAATAGTAGTGTAACTTAAGCAATCTTAAGGCTTTGGAAGGCCTTATTTACAGGATCACGTATACGCATGCAATGTACTCTAGAGCTTACTTTACATAAACCAGCCACAGGTAAAAGGTTTTAAAATATTTAATAATAAATAATTAAAACACAAGACAATACTACTATACCACAATGCTACTCAGGCATTCAGAGATCACACAGAAACGTAAAATAAATCAGTAGTACAGTTCTGACATAACAGAAAAACACAAGTCTGATCTTTATAGTCCTAGCTATTTCTACAAGAACACATACTTCTAAAATAACTTACTTACATAGAGCAAGGCAGTGCTGAGTTAGATAGTCAAAGACCAAAATGCTTTCTATCTCTCTCTGAGCAATAGTTTTTAAATTCACTAACAGACATCTCTGCTGGGCCCTCCCAGATTACATCATTTTGACACTTAGGTTTTCCCAGTATACACATTACATAATTTTTGACACTTAGTCTGGAGTTCCCAGGCCAACAAGCTACATTATTTAACAATCTAACATCTGCTCAGGAAACTAGAACAATAAAAGACATTTCATATGTACACTCTAGTAATTATTCCTTAAGTTAAAACAATAGAAAGAATGTGATAGCCCAGACCCAACTACAGATCAAAGAACATACAAGACATAATTTTAATTTCAAAGAACATTTGAAATGCTTGGCTTAGTTTTCCTTACAGCCGATTGCAATGTTGCTGCAACCTTGAAGTTCACAGTTGACAGTGTTTTCTTTCATTTAAAAAACAAGCCTGTATTTTACATTTATATTTACAAATGCAAGAATTATGTATCAAATTCTATTTGACTAGGCTAGCGGCCTTCACCCATCTCCACCAGTCTTCACACAAGGCATCAAAGTTGAAATATTATCTTCTGCTGAACTGGTAAAGGGTTTATACTTATGGTTCTCACCAGTAGTGTCTTTATCCATATGGTATTCAGATTTATTCCATATTTTCCAACACTCCTAAAGTAGAAATTTGCAGACTATTTTTGAGTATTGCATTTCTTTAGCCTTGTTGTCCATTAAATAAGATGACACATTGTTTACCGTACTCGGCTGAGCAGCATCGTTAAAATTCTGAAACATATTTTGTCCTTTTGTGTTGTCCTGAAAGCCTTCATAAAATAATTTTGTTAATCTCCAGAGTTAGCGTGTCTAACAAAAAAAAAGAAGTTATGTACTCATCATAACGTTCCATGTTTGTTGTCCATCTCGCCATTCATTCTTACAATGATGGGTTCGGAGCCATTCCTCGGCTCTGACTCGGCCAAATACTTAGTTGAAAATCTCAAACTTGGCTCATGGCAAGAAGGTATCCCACAATGCAGTGGTGTAATTCCCCAGATCTTGTTTGCTGCTAATACTGAACAATATGTAGACTATATACATATCTACAAACATATACATATAAACAAGTGTCTAAGTCCGTACTAAATGTACTGGAAGGAGAAACAAGCTGAGACAAAGAACTCCTGAGGTAGTGAAAATCTACCAGGTCCACAAGAAGTCTTTGGCAGGGAGGAGGAGGGAGGGTTTGTAAGAATAAACGACGAGATGGACAACAAACATGGAATGTTATGGTGAGTACATAACGTCTTTATATTATGTTGTCCTATCTCGCCCTCATTCTTACAATGATGGGACACCTTTTTCCTGGGTGGCTGACAGGAGTCCACCTTTAAGCACTGTGGAACCAAAGGATGCCCTGTCCCTAGAGGCCAACTCCACTTTGTAATGAAAGTATGTGGAGTAGACCAAGTAGCTGCTGCACAAATATTATCTATGGGAATTCTGGCTTGACAGGCAGATGATGTAGCCATTGCACTAGTGGAATGAGCCTTTACTTTGAAAGGTAAATCTTTGTGATTTGAATTATAGATAAATGTAATACAATCTGAAAGCCAATTAGAAAGAGTAGTTTTTGAGACTGAGGATCCTTTTTCTCAGAGAAGGATAAAAATAATTGGTCAGATTTTCTGAAGTCTTTGGTTCTATGCAAATAGAATCTGAGTTGTCTGTGCACGTCCAGTTGGTATAATTTGTACTCTGCCTTGTTGCTATGGTGAGGAAAAAATACTGGAAGTTCTATGGATTTGTTTATGTTGCTTGGAGAAGTGACTTTAGGTAAAAAGGAAGGTTTAGTACACAACGATACCCTATCCTTATGAAAAATCAAATGTGGTGGTTTAATAGAAAGAGCTTGCAGTTCTGACACCCTTCAAGCAGAAGTTATAGCAACTAGAAACAAAGTCTTCCATGAAAAAAACTTGAGGTCTGAAGACAAAGAGGGTTCAAAGGGAGGTAAAGTGAGATGAGACAAAACTAAATTTAGATCTCAAGGATAAAGGGGTTCCTTGAAGGGAGGTCTTAATAAGGAAGCGCCTTTTAAGAAGGCTGTACACAACAAATGTGACATTAAGTTTGAAGTATTACCAATATGAAAATTTGAAATTGCAGCAAGTTAAACTTTGATGGTTGCTGCAGCTGAGCCTTGTTGAAACAGTTCCACCAAAACTTCCAAAATAGAATGAATAGGTGCAAAGAAAGGATCAATGTTCTTATCTTGAGCCCACAGGGAAAACCTCTTCCATTTACTAGAATACAGCTTTCTAGTGGAAACTTTATGGGAGGACATTTAGATATGTCTAACTGTGGGAGTGAAATTGTGAAGCCTGACTAAATTGGGAAGTGGAGCAGCCAAACTGTCAGTTTTAGGGTATGGAGAGAAGGATGAAGCTCCCCTGACATATGAGTCAGCAGATCTGGCACTGGGTCCAGAATCCAAGGCTTCTCCTGAAGGTGGGGCCAAAGGAAGGGGAACCAAACTTGGCGAGGCCAGTAAAGGGCAATGAGAATTATCCTGCTTCGCGAGCTTTGTGCTTTCTGAATTACTCTGGGTATGAGACGAAATGGTGGAAAGGCATACAGAAGTCCAGAGGGCCAATCGTGAGCGAGAGCGGTGTCTCCCCCAGAGGGGGAACTAAGGTAAAGTAGTTGCTGCACTTGTCATTCATGGGAGTGGGAAAGAGATCGTAGCAAGGCTGTCCCCATGTTTGAAAAATAATTTCCACTACACTGTAATTGAGAGACCACTTGTGAGGCATTAGGATTGCTCTGCTCAGCTTGTCCGCTATCACGTTGGACTTCCCCGGAATGTGCACTGCGATTAGAAAGCCCTGGGAAGAAACTGCCCTATTGCCATACTCTTAAGGCTTCTCGACAAAGGGGGTAAGATTTGGTTCCCCCTGCTTGTTTATGTACCAAACTACAGACATATTGTCAGACTGGATTGCAACAGTCCCTAGAGGGAGAGAGTCTTGAAGTGCTTGCAATGCAAGAAGCACTGCACTCATCTCTAGAACATTTATATGCAAGTGAGACTCGTCTTCTTGCCATGTACCTTGGACTGTTCTTCCCAGATAATGCCCCCCACCACCCTGTCTGGTAAGCATCCATGGTCACTGTAGCTATTGGCTGAAGTGGAACAAAGGGTCTGCCCATTGTCACACGAGTGGAGTGTATCCACCATCTCAAGTCGTTCCTGCAAGATTCTGTTATTCTGATCAGATGAGACACTGGGAGCTCTTGAAGTGACCATTGGGAGAATAACAGTCATTGAAGAATCCTTATGTGCATTCTGGCAAGAGAAACTAGGGTAATCATGTAGGTCATTGTTCCTACTAAGTGTAGAATTACCTTTGCTTTCACTTTGTCCTTGGGAAGGAGGTGAAGTATTTGCTGTCTGAGTGCTATGACTTTCTGTTGGAAGACGTGCTACCATAGATAAAGTGTCTAGATCTGTGCCTATGAATGTAGTATGTTGACAGGGCAACATAGCAGATTTTTGAAAATTTACTGTAATGCCCAAGTGATTGCAGATATCCAACGTTAAATCCCTGGCTTGTAGAAGTAGATGCTTGGTGGTGGCAGATAGGTGCCAGTCGTCTAGATAGGGAAACATACGGAATCCTAGACTCCTCAGGTGAGCCGTGACTACTTTCATATATTTGGTAAACACTCTGGGGGCTGTAGTGAGACCAAAAGGCAGAGCTCTGAACTGGTAATGTCTGGATCCCAGCTGGAAGCGTACCTTCTTGATGTCCTGTCCATTTTTATGTGGTAGTAAGCATCTTGAAGGTCTATCAAGCACATCCAATTGTCTTTCCCTAAAAAGGGACTGACTTCAACAATTGGCTAAGCTTCTGGTGTCATTCTAAGGTGATCCAGTATCTGTCTGCTTGGGATGACATGGTCAACATGCCACGATGCTGTGCCAGAGATGGCCTGCACCTGTCGCCCCTGGGATTCCGGATACTGGCTAAGGCTCTTGCAGCCCCTATAGTGCCTTTTTAGGCAAGGTTCAAATGACAAATTCACCATCATAACAGGAACAGGCAAGCAAAAACTGAGGGTAATGCTACTCAGTGCTAGAAGTCTAAATCTCAAAATGCACTCACTCGAGGCACTCCTTAAAATGGAGAACATCGATATCTGTGCAGTGACTGAGACCTGGTTCAAGGCTCCAGAGAGCACCCCTGCACTACCAGGCTATAACTCATACCACACTTTTCAGCCATGTAACCTGGACCGAAACACCAAAGGCGGAGGTTTGTCCATATTCATTAAGGATATCCACACCTCCAGGCTAATTGCTCAGCATAATGCATCCGAGGTTATCCAAGTGCAACTAACTCTGGGCAAAACTGCAATCCAAATTGTAGCTTGTTACAGATCCCCCACCATGCCCCAGGATTCCCACTCTTCTTTTCTTGATGTACTGGAAAATATTAGGGTTCAGCCAAACACCCTAATAATGGGCGACTTCAACTACCCCACCATTAACTGGGAAAACTACTCGTGTACCAACTCCTCAGCTCAACGCTTTCTGGAATTCATAAACTCCAATGCCCTAGATCAACTTATCCACACCCCCACCAGGGGCAACAATATCCTAGTCCTAGTCATTACCAGCATGAGTGACACACCTGAAGTCAACTCCTCATTGGTCTGATCTGACCATACGCTAATCACACTTGATATCCACATCCCACCCCACCCCCCATTAAGGAAACCACAGTAAAAAAAATTCTCCAAAGCCAACTTCATGCTTCTTAAGACAGAAGTGGTGAACTTCATGACACCCATGCAGATGGACAATACAGTTACAACTGCTGAATCCTACACAAATGCACTCTTTAAGCACTTACATGAGTGCATGGATCATGCTATACCAAACAGAACCAAGACGCTATCCTTCAAAAAAAGGAAGCCAATCTGGTGGTCCCCTGCCATAAACAAACTGTACAACAGAAGGAAGAAACTGTTGCAATAGACAGTAAAATAGATTCAAATCCAGAACAAAACAGACCAATAAGCAAAAAGAACAGCAAACCTTGAGTCCCGGAATTTCTCAATATAGCCTTTAATATTCAAAAACCACGATCAAACAAACGAACAGGACAAACTGTTTCATGAAATGAATTCTAAGCGCTTTCACCCACACACAGGGGGCATCATCAGAGTTTGTCCTGTTCATTTGTTTGATCGTGGTTTTGAATATTAAAGGCTATATTGAGAAATTCCGGGACTCAAGGTTTGCTGTTCTTTTTGCTTAAAAGACAGTAAAATCCCATGAGTGGAGGAGCTCCCTGGTCAGCCTCAGTAAGAAGATGAGATCTCTTATAAGATACTCCAAAGCTAGCTATGAAAACAAAATCACCACTAATTCTACGGGCAACCACAAAGCATTCTATAGCTATGTCAAGAATCTCGATGGCAACACTCAGATCTGCTCTGAGTTAGAGTACAACGGCACAAAAATTATAGAACCAACTGATATTGCCAACATCCTGGCGGACAGGTTCAGTGCTAACTTTAGCGCCCCCCACCCCCTAAAGGGCCCATATCTATACATGAAGAATGCAGAGTCCCTGTAATCACAACTGTGCAGGTAAAAGCTGCACTCTTTAAAGCCAAAAACACAGCATCCATGGGACTGGACAACATCTCAGGCTGCGTTTTACATGAACTTCAGAATGAACTGGCTCCCCACCTAAGCACCGTGTTCAATAATAGCCTCATCTCAGGCTTTGTGCCCACTGAATGGTGCACAGCAACAGTTATCCCACTCCACAAAGGGGGAGCCACCACTGATCCCGGGAACTATCACCCTATTAGCCTGATGAGCCTGGTCTGCAAGGCCATGGAACGTATCATCATGGAACTCAAACAAAGACACTGGTAACCTCCAAACTCTGGATCCCACCCAGTTCGGGTTTGTGAAAGGCAGATTATGCCTCCTGAACCTGATTGACTTCTTTGAGGCAGTCACCAAAGCCGTAGATGAGGGTAAGGTGGCTCACACAGCCTATCTTGACCTCGCTAAGGCTTTTGACACCATCCCCCATTCTGGAATTATAGCTAAACTCACTAAACTAGGTATAAAACCCTATGTCACAAGATGGGTTGCCAACTGGCTCACTGTTAGAACCTACACTGTAAAAGTTACAGACTCCAAATCTGACCTCAAACCAGTGACAAGTGGAGTACCACAGGGTTCAGTCCTGGGACCTCTCCTGTTTGGTATCTACTTCTCTGAAGTACAGGCTAACGAAGTTCGCAGATGACTGCAAACTAGGAGGCATAGTCAAGTCCCCAAATTATGTGGACATCCTACAGAAGGGCTTCACTGAGACAGATGCCTGGTGTCAGAGCCATGGCCTCAAGCTCAATGCCAAAAAGTGCAGTGTCATCCCCTTTGGTAAAAACTCTGTACCCATGAACTACCACAGAGGCAGCAATCTACTTAACACTGAATGTGTGATAAGAGACCTTGGGACCCAGATGGATAGTAGTCTCTCCTTTGATAGTCACCCAGATGGACAGTAGTCTCTCCTTTGATAGTCACATCGCCACAGGAGTCAGGAAGTCCTTCTACGTGGCACACCTCATCATAAAAGGGTTCTCATCCAGGAAAAATTAGGTCATTGTTCCCCACTACACAACACTCATTAGACCCATTATAGAGTACAACGCTGTTTTTGGAATGTACCTCACAAGACATCTGCAGCATCTGGAAAGGCTACAGAATTACCTCACAAAGAGAATTACTGGCCTCAAACAAACGCCCTACACTGACCATCTCAAAAAACTCCAGCTTTACTCCATAGCATATCGCCTACTCCGAGGTGATCTCTGCCTAACATATAAAGCTATGTCAAACCCAGAGCTGTTGGACATGCTACACTAAATCCCAGTCCCTCTGAGCTACACATTCTAGGGACCTAAACCTTGTCACCACAATAAACATGACATGCTGGAGGGGTAGATTCCTGTCCCAGAGACTTCCCATACTCTGGAACAGGCTACCCATCTATGTCAAGCAAAGTTCTTCATTAGCACTCTTCAAGAAAAATCTTGATGAGTGGATGGGAAATAGGAAGTACACCCCGGGGATCACTTCTGTGTCTCTGCTCGACAGTGGCACAGGAAAATAACTTTCTTGGGAGGCATAAGCCAGGGAACCTTGTTGGCTATGCTAACGTAGGCCCTTGGGCTAATAGCCTAGTACCCACCTATGAATCTATGAAGGGGAGTACAGACTGCAGTGTCACCATTTGGAACTTTGACTTCTTGACAGATTTGTTTAACTTGCTTAGGTCCAATATGGGCATCCAGTCCCCTGTTCTTTTTGGCACTAAAAGAATCTTGAGTAAGTTCTGAATCCTATTTGGTCTGCAGGGACTTCTTGGATGACTCTCTTGTGGAGTAACTTTTGAATCTCTATAGTTGCTTGTTCCCTTAGATTTGGTGGAACATCCAGGAGTGTTTTGGTCTGTGGGACGGGTTTGGAAAAGGGGATGGAGTATCCTCTGGATATTATGTTTAGTACCCATTTGTCATTTGTGATACTTCGCCAGGCTTCTGGATACATCGATAAATGTCCCCCAACTGTCTCCAGAGCAGAGCAGTCGGGCCTCCTTTCAGGAGTGCTGATAAGGGCATCCACGAAAGGAATCATGGTCAACCTGGTTTTGCGGGCCCCCTCTGCCTCTGGGGTGGCATCTACCATTATTACCTCCCCCTCTGCCCCTGTGGAAGGTATCACCCCATACATCTTGGAAAAATCTCTAGGATCTTTTGAACCACATCTTTCCGCTCTTCTGACCTTTGGGATAAGGTCTTGAAGGTATGGAAAAACGTACTCCAATGGCAGAAAAAGTTTTCCCATCCTGCTTGCACCAGGTTAGTGTGTCTTTTACTTTGGGTCCAAAGAGTGAGGAACCATCAAAAGGGGTGTTAGTAAAGGTAGACTTAAAGGGCTCTGCAAAATTATACAAGAGCATCCAGGAGTGTCTCCTAAGGGAAACTCCGGAACCGGCTGCCCTGCTCGCTCCATCTGCTGTGTATATGAGCCTCATGCAGGAGTTGACAATGGAATTTAAGGTGGACAGCTGGGAGGAGACCTTCTCATTCACGCCTGCAGCTAATGAACCTTGTAGAGTATCTCCTAGCTCTTTCAGGAGATGTCTTTGTAGCCTCATAAAATGGGCTAAGTAGTTCAGTGATCGCAGTGAAAAAGTCACTGAAGAAAAGATACACTTCCCATATCTGTCCATCGTTCGAGAATCTTTATTCGGAGGATGAACAGATGAGAAAGTCTCTGCAAGTTCCTTCTTGATGGCTGCTGCCATGACCATAGCATCTACAGGTACTCCCCTTTGTTAGAAATTCTTTGCCCAAAGGAGCTGACAAAAATTTGTTTGGCCTCTGGGGGACTGGCTTTGTAGTGTTGGGCGACTCCTATGCCTTTCGACTTACCAAGTCCATTAGTTCATCGAAAGGCAGAGACACCCAGGAGGCTGAAGGTTGAGACCAGAAAGCCTTCAGGTACACTGACTCATCAGAAGGGGTGGTGGTCTGCCAGCTGCCTCTTTGCTTGAGGATCTCTAGAATATCTGCAAATGAGATATCATCAGAGGATGACAGTGGGGACCTTTCCGACTCATCAAGGTCAGTGTCTGAAATGCTGGACTCATCTGGGGAGTCAACATGCTTCCTCTTGCAGGTTCTCTTCCAAGATGGCTCCTCAGAAGGATATTCTGGGGAGGCCTCGGATGAGAGGGGTTTGCCCAATAGAGGATCCTGAGGCTCTGGGTCTCTGCTGTCTTGAGGAATGGGTGGTGCTGAGACAGTAGCCGGTACCTTGGAGGGATGAGTACTGGTATCCTTCTGTGGTGCTGAATGGGTAGACAACGTACTCCTCATCAGCTCAAAGGTGGATCCTGCTGGCTCCAAAGACTCCCCCAGCTCCAAGGAGACAGAAGAAGGCAATGGAGCCAATGAGATCAGACCCAAGGCCGATGTGGGAGCCGAGCTAACCTGAGCCGATGCTCAGAGGAGTAAGCTCGGCACTGAAGAAGATCGGGGACAAGAATCCCCCCCCCAGGGCCGACTAGTGAACCCCGGCTCCCAGACTCACCAGATGGCACCAAGAGAGTCGGAGCAGATGGCGGCTCTGTGAACACCGAAGGGGGTCCTGGAACCGTTGGGTCCACAGTAAGTGGTACCGAGCACTCTGGCTCTGAAGGACCAGCCTGGTTTGGAGGAGGAACAACAGTGGGCACATTAGGCTCTGAAACCAAATGGGTGGGAGCCGAGAATAATTTGGTCAGCGCCGGCGACTTGAGGAGTCTACGCATCACCCGTTCCACGTCCTCATCTGATAAACTTCTTGTAAACCTGGAAGATAGGGAAGGAGATCGAGATCTATGGAGGATTGGCGATCTCAAGGTCAGAGAAACCGGCGAAATTTCAATGGCCGGTTCCGAGTGGAGGTATCTTGTGGCTCCGAAGGCTTTGGAGCTGAAGTACCAGGCCTATCAACCAAAAGAATTTCCGACAGTTCTGAGGACTGTGGAGCCGAGGAAGTAGTGGCCTTTGAAATTTTTGGGAGTTTGACTGGTGGCTCCAACTGAGCCCATGTAGCTGAAGATTGTCTTTTGTGAGATTTATCCTTTTTTGATGGAGACGAAGAAGAGGAGGAAGAGCTATGAATGGCTTCTTCAAAAGAAGGCTTTAAGAGCCCTTTTAGAATCAACTTGTTTCTTCTTTCCTGAAGATCTCCAGCACTAAATGAATGGCAGAAGGTGCAGTCTTCTTGGAGATGAATGGCACCTAGGCAATAAACACAAACAACATGTCCATCAGTGATGGACATCTTTTGTGAGCACTTCTGACATTTTTTTAAAGCTCGAAGGCTTGTGCTCTCTCTCTTTTTGGTCTTTAAACATTTTCCCAAATAAGAACCAAGAGCTTATAGCAGAAACACAACAACAGATATTTATTAGCTAAGACTAATATGCTACAGGTTACTTCAGGACAATACAAAGAGGAACGACCAGGGAAAGAAAATTAGAACCTCTAACTAAAACGGTTCTAATTTCCACACAAAAACAATCAAACAGTACAAGACCTCTAACTTAAATGGGTGTATAGCTCTCTAAATTAAACGAGCTATGAAGACACACACACAATGAACAACAACCACTACACGGGATACCAAAGGGGCCTAGAAAGCGACAGCAAAAGCCGTGCTGAAGGGAGAAAAAACTATCTCTATTTAACTAAAAGCAGCAGAGACACAATGAGTTAAACCTAGTAATAATAGAGCTAAATATATGCAAAAATAGCAAGTTTTAACATGGTAAATAGAAAAAAATATCACAACTTAGCCACGGCCAAGATGAGCACATCCAACCTTGTAAAATGGCACACGAGATCTGGGGAATTACACCACTGCATTGTAGGATACCTTCTTGCCACGAGCCAAGTTTGAGATTTTCAGCTAAGTATTCGGCTGAGTCGGAGCAGAGGACTGGCTCCGAACCCATCATTGTAAGAATGAAGGCAAGATAGGACTACATAACATCAAGCATTTTGTGATTTTAGAGGATAAGATATACTGCTCAATGGGAGAAAGGTGAGAAAAATGATAGCCGTTTAAGAAAGATAAAGTTTCTCTGCAGAAATTAATCAAGTGGCCAACAGTTCACGGTCAGAGGAACTGAAGAGGGCAAATGCCAACACTTCTTTTATAGGAACCCTATGCTACCTGCATCAATACCTTCCTTCTCAGGGGTAAACAAAGCTTTGAAAAATTGGGTGATCCAACAGCTCAGCTGTTAAGTAAATTCAAATACAGTAATTTCTTGTTATAGCGATCCTTCTAAAAGATCATATCTATACTAAGCTAAAAGTATATCAGAAGTAAAAATGTTATACAATTCTCCATAAAGGTGACATTTTCTCATTTGAAATATGCTAGCACCAGTTTCCTCCACACATACCTGAAATGATACATATTACATGAAGACAAGATGTGTTTGCAGCTAATATCACCAAATATAGTCTGTGGCAGAATCTCCCCATATTTTCCTGAGAATTTTGCTATGAAATTTCAAAATGTTTCATAAGTTGTTGTGTCTTTCGGCTTATTTTGGTTAGAGGTCACCACAGCGGAACTCTGGTCTGCTAATGTTTGCTAGTGGATTTTTACGTGCGGAGTTACCAGCCCTGATGCACAGCCTTCAACGAAGGCATGCCCATTCATGCATGCCTCCACACAGAAGACGCTCTAGCTGAGAATCGAATGGGACAACGTCTTACTGTGAGGCGACAACGCTACTGCAGCACCGTTTCATAAGTATAGTCTTATAGTGGAAGAAACCATGGCTGCTCATTTTTTTGCCACTAGAACTGTAATACACACAAATGTGGCTTTCTGATGAAGTTCTGAAAATTAAAACTGTGATTTGTGGAACTGAAAGACTAAAAGTGTGAACATGTAAAACACATATGAAGAATGAAGTTGCAGCACCTTGGAGTATTCACTTATTCTGAGGTTCAACATTCTTGGGTTTACTATATATGCAAGAAGCATGTAGAGGTGAGAGAGACAGGCAGACACTTCAAAAACCTTTTCATGGCATTGTCTTGGCAAATGCACATTTTCCTGATTGCAAGATTCACAGTGATGCATCTTTCACTTGCAGTAGGAAAATACATGAACATTTCTCACTTATAACATTTAACAAATACAGTCCAGTCAACTTAAACATTCTATTTCTGGAAATCATTTCCTTTTGGTGGTGATATTAAAATACAGCACTACAGTGGACACCCAGTTATGAGAAACAATATCTAGCTGCACACCTCAGATTAATAACTGGCACAAGTTTTAATGTAAAACAATAAATTAAAAAATGCTTTTGTATCTTGCTGGTTTTAGCAGACTGAAAACTGTTAATTAACACTCAGCATAAGTAACATCCTAATTTTATTAGTTGACTGGGCCAATTACGTTTAACCAATAAAAAGGCAAAGAACTGTAAAAATGTGAGCAGGTTTCTATTACTATAGAAACTACCAGTTGAAGCAGTCATTACTATGGCTGCTCCTGCTTCAGTGTTTCAATAGTTTTCTTCTTAATATACTTTTAAAATTCAAATGGTCACTTAAACCTGCAGCAACACATACATTTAATAAAATCTACCATCTGAATTATTTTGCATTAAGTTTGCCCTGAAAGCCAACACTCCTCACATGAAGCTCATCAGAATCAATGACATAAAAGAAGAACTTTCTAAAATGACTAAATACATCAACACACCAAAATAAAGCATTGTAAAGAGTTATTTTTAATGGCATAATGGTGCTAACAAAAAGGTTGCAAAGTTTCCTTATGTTGCACCCCAGCACAGTGTCCAGAATAGGGAATGTATACTATATTCTTTGAATGCCAGTTAAAAATAGATTGGAACAGCATAGCTGCATTCAGTTGGTAAAGCAATAAAGTGAGAAACCATTTGTTATAAAGCAACACTGACTACACATGCTTCAAGAAAAAGTCCCTCTTTCCCTTTACTGTCTGTCTACTAGTCATCATCCCCCCTCATGGCCAATATGTCCAATCATTCCGCACCACTGTAGCAAGAGTCAAGGGGGAGGAGTCATCATTCAGTCAGTCATCAGCGGTGGTTGAAGCTTTTTTTTTTTGCTTAGTTTCCCCAGACCCTAATGTCAACCATATGGAGAAGCAAAAGGGAAAAGACATGCAATGGGATAATATTAAACACCATCTCTCACTTCTGCAAGAGACCTTCCCTCCAAGCATCCTCACCCCCCCCCCCCAGCATGAGCAATGAGCTTCCCAATCTCCACCAGGAAGTTAGCACCACCCAATGTGCATCTGACTGGATGCAAACCCCATCTTCCCTGCAGGAGAGGAAAATAAGCCACATACGTTCATCCCCCTGCCTGAGTAACTAACTGAACCCCAATCTCTTGGGTCTCAACTGAGATAAGTCCCTTTTTTATTTCTCTTGTTACATTTAAAATTGCAATCATTGTTCCCCCTTCTCTAAGATGCTCTTCATGCTCAAATTTCTTTCATTAGCAAAGACAGGAACTTGCCCCATAGCACTTCTTATCTCTCTCTGTTGCAGTAAAAGTCTCCAGATGCTGATGATAAGAGCCTTATTATCCAGACTGTGGGTCAGCACCATGGGCAGGTATTCATTCTCAGGTGCTACGGCAACTGTGGTGTCCTACTCTGCACTGTATTTTCTTATAAAGGATTAACATTTAGTACTGCTGGAGCCAATTACTTTGTTGCTCCTTTTTGTCATGAAATTAAGGACATCAATTTAAGACTGCGGTGGTGGAGCTGAAGTAGCGTTGTCGCCTCACAGTAAGATGATGTCCTGTTTGATTCCCAGCTAGAGCGTCTTCTGTGTGGAGACGTGCGTGAATGGGCGTACCTTCATTGAAGGTTGTGCATCAGGGCTGGCAACTCGGCACGTAAAAAATCTACTGCCAATTATTAGCGGACCGGAGTTCCGCTGTGGTGACCCCTAACCGGGAAAAGTCGAAAGACACAACAATTTATTCTGAATATGTTACTAAATTCACTCACCTCATCCAAAAAGTTTGTATTGTCAGCTGCAAGTAGTGCATATGTAAACATCTAGCTTTGAATGATATCTTTCTTTAATTTGTAGGTGTGTGTGTGCAGCTGAATTGTAAATGCAGACTACTCTCTATTATTCTAAGGATTTTTGCAGCATGTTTACCCTGCTCAATAGGCTTACTGATAGTGAAATCTAAGTAAGTTAGAGAATTTTGAATCACTCACACAATTAAACTTAAAAAAAGTGTTGAAAAAAATGTAGGTGCTTGTTTAACAATGCCTATTTATCAGACCAAACTAAAAATGTCTTCAATAAAGCACTGATGGAATTTGACCAATGACCAGTATGAAGTACCATGAATTTATTTTCCCAGTGGGTAACTACCAAATTCACATAGCTTGGGGAATTGTCTATTGTTAAATCCTGACACTGAACACAGCAAAGTGTTAGCACAATTCCAATATTTTACACACACACACACACACACACAAAAAAAAAAAAAACAGATCTAGCCCAGTATAATCCCAATTTCATGTGAAGTGCTGTGTACAGATTTTGAATGTCAACAGCTATTGATATGTTCCTCTTTTCAACAAAAATACATTTAAGATTATTAATATAGGCATCCAAAATCAAGGCAAAGGAACATTATGTTTTTACCATTTAAGTCCACATTCAATAAGAAATGGCTAAAACCTCATTTTTTAAGACTCTTGTTACCATAACTGCCCACAGTGGGGGACTTGATTTGTCTTTGTGAATTTTAGGGCTTCTGAACATTGCTCTTAAATGTCGGTAGGAAAGCTTAAGAAATTGAGAAAATTTAGCAGAACTGCATTTATCATCAGTGCAATCAACAATAAAACCCTTACTTCTGACAGACAGTATCACTTTCAATCTTAATGACATGTTTATAAAATTTATCGCCCACAAACATATAATCTGGTTTCGATTTCTATGCTCTTGTATCCAGAATGACGAACCTTCCCTATTTGTCAGCCTTAATTATAAATGTTTCAATATATACATGTATAACCACAATAATTGCTTGTTCTGCTGCAGGTTTAAATGATTATGTATATTTTAAGTGCATCAAGAAAAAAAAACAGTATCCAAGATCTCTCAAAGGCCTTTGACATAGTATCTCATGAGCTACTACTCTCTACTCTACCCAACCTCTCCTTTTCACAACCAGCTTGCAAATGGTTCCACAGCTATCTACACGGATGCCAGCAATCAGTAATCTGGGACAATAACACATCACCTCACCTCCCAGTTACTCTCGGAGTTCCCCAAGGGTCTATCCTTGGCCCTCTGCTATTCTCATGTTTCGCTAACAACCTACATACTGCCACGACACAAGCATCTCTTATACAGTATGCAGATGACTCTACTCTCATCTGCTCTGCCCCCATTCTACCAGAACTACAACAAATCATACAGGAATCATTCTGTTCTGTAGAAAGCTGGCTATCCAATGCTCAGCTCCTACTCAACCCAAGTAAGACAAAACATCTCCTTTTCCAACCATCCAAAGCCACCCAAAACATCCCCCACTTCAACATTCTTGCCAAAGAAAATACCATCATCTCTCCATCAGAACACACAAAATTACTTGGTGTGGAAATAGACAACAAACTTAGATTTGACATCCACATATCTCTCACAATAAAAAGAAAATCTCAAGAAACTTGGTGCATTATATCGAAGCCGCCAATTCATAACCAAGGCAGCTAGAATCTCCATAGCCAATTCTCAGCTAATCTCCACCCTACTCTATGCATCCCTGGTACTTACCAACCTTAGACAAACAGACCTACACAAGCTGGATGCTTGTTACAACAAAATTGCTAAATTTGACACTGGAACCTCCTACCGCAGTTGTCACTGTATCTCCATTAAAGAACTAAACTGGCTAGAAGTCCCACAACTCCTTCACTTTAATCAACTCACCCTCGCTCATAAACTTATTAACCACCCCCTTAACATCCCCTCCCTTCAAACCCTTCTCCAACCCTATCACCCCACTAGGCCCCTAAGATCAAGCAACAAAAATCAACTCACTGTTATCAAACCCAAAAACTCAGCAGGAGAAGCCATATTTTCATGTACCATATCTAAACTTTGAAACAATCTTCCACCCTCTATAACTACTCTACCTTCCAGCAGCCTTTTCAAGACTGCACTCAATTTCCACTTAAAATTGCACTGGCTTTGTCCTTGTTCTAATCCACCCTTACCCCCCCCCCCACAGACTCTTAACCCAACTATACTACCACCACTACTAACCACAGTCAGAAATAGCTAGTTGTCTTTACATACTTTAACATCTTGTCTGACAACTTTGTTACTAATATTATAAATGACAAGAAACTATCTTACCTTGCAACATTTTCTGTATATACTGCTGATAATCAATATCTTGTTATTGTATTAAAGCCAACAACCTGTAATGTTGTTTACTATTGCTGCAACTTTGTATCTCTATCATGTACATGATGTGGAGCTTTTCTCCCCGGGCATCCGCTGAAAAAGGATCTGCGCCCAGTCGGAATTTCCCAGTAAACAAATGTAAGTAAATAATAAATAAATAAATAAACAATGCTTATTACTGCTTCAGGGAATGGTGGTTTCTACACTGATGGTAATACGATGCATTTTTGGAAATTTTATACTTATTGGATGGTAAACTTTATTATAATTTTTATTGGTTGATTGCGCCACTTAGGATTATTTAAGCAAAGTGTTAAAATAACAATCTTCAGTCTGATGAATTTCTGTAAGAGGTGAATGCGCTTGGTTTGTTTTATATTAAAATTCATGTCACTTACTACTTTGAGGGGCATGCCTGGTAAATTTTTGCTTCTCATATTTGTTGCTATGACTTTCTGCCTTAGTTGAAATGAGCTACAGTTTTTAATATTGGAAGTCCAGTTACACAAACTAAATAGCATTACAAAAATGCATTCAGTAAAAGCAGCCTTCACTGTATCATAATCATATCTTCACTCGGTTTATACATTTGAATGAAAAATATTTCTCAAAATTTCTGATATTTTAGACTTTCAAGATTGCTGCACACTGAGTAATAGCTTGTTTCTAGCTCTCCCAGTGTGAAAACAGAAACTTAGCAGATAAGGCTAGTAGACTTGTGTTTATGGATAAATTTTAGTAACTGGCTAGTAAGTGCACTGCCTGGATGCCAGGAATAAAGAAATACAGAAGACCTGGCTGGAAAAAACTCAGCTATAAAAAGTGAGGATGAAACATTGACTGGGGAAAGTTCTGCAGCTGTTCAGCAAAAAATCAATGCAACCTTCAGACATGATTTCCAATATCCTACAGGAAGATATAAGACAACTGCATACAGACCTGGTTAAAATAAATAAAACACAGATGGAGTCTGTCGCTGGTCCGGTCAGGATAAAACAGCCGAACAGTTGTGAGTTCGGTTCAAGCAGCTTTATTACCGACACATCAGGATTGAAGCTTAGTAACTTAAACTATAAACAGACTACTGCACTCATACATGTTAACACTCTGGCTGTTCACTCAGAATGGCACTGTTGCCTGCACATGCTCTTTATTTATACGCACATGCCCTCCCTTTTAAAATGTTTCTTAAAGTCACAACATACCCTCTGATCTACATCCTCCCTCTGAGAAATAAGCCATGCATAGTAATAATGACAATAATCATTGACATGCAGTTGTACAGAAATAGCCCTTTGACATGCAGTGATACAGAACTAATCACAAGCAAAACAATCTTGTCCAGGTTGCTGTGTATTTTACACTAGGTCTGGAAATACAACCTGATCACGTGACATAAAAATTAGGACTGGTTTTAGCAACAGGGACTGTCTTTCATGAATGTTCAACTTCAGGGACCTCTGGGACATCGTCAGGAACAGGATTAGGTACTGAGACATGTCCTTCATCCGGAACATCATCTGGGTTGCTCTGAGATCTAGAGTCTGTATCATTTACGATGCTGCAATATCGATTCAGACACCAGAACATGATTGTGATTTCTTCTGTATTCTATACCGTCAGATTCTACTAAGTAAGATCTCGGCTCAGCACATACACCTCTCACTTGACCAGTTTGATCAAAACATTTCGCTGTTTGCATCCTCACTGTCTTTCCTTCTTTCAATGGATGAAGAAATCTGATAATTTTATCATAGTTGGACTTCTGGAATGAATGCTTTTTAAATAGTTGGGCTTTGATTGCTCTGGTGTTTTTAAGATTAGGCACCAACAAACTGGAACTAATAGGCAAGATTGTTCTTCTTTGCCTAGATAGAAGTCTCTGAGCAGGTGAGCCAAGTAAATTGTTATGGGGTATATTTCTGAGATTAAGCAAATTCAAGGAAACATTGGTATTGTCATGCTTCGACCTCTTTAGTAATTGCTTTGCACTTTGTACTGCACATTCAGCTAGGCTGTCTGACTGTGGATACTCAGGACTAATGGTAACTTAAAGTCCCACACTTTTGCAAATTTCTGAAATTGCTGACTGGTAAATTGGGCACCATTGTCAGAAATAACTTTGTGTGGACTACCTTGGACTGAGAAATGACATTTCAACTTAGTAATGACTGTACTGGATGTTAGGTTAGGTAGCAGATCAATCTCAAACCAATTCAAATAAGAGTCTACCAATACTAAGTAATGTTGATTATTCCACTTGAATATGTCAGCGGCTACTGTTGACCAAGCTAGTTCAGGAATCTGGTTTAGCTGAAGTGACTGTTTTTGCAAATGCGGTTTAGTACTATTGCATACTAAACAAGATGGAAGTACTTTATCAATATCTTTTGACAGAGAAGGCTAAAATCCTCTCACCCATCTTTTGGTACCTTCGAAACCTGGGTGGCCATGATGCAAAATCTGGATGTACTCCTGGTGTAAGGAAGTAACAATGACAACTTTAGGACCTTTGAAAATGATACCATCAATATCTCATCTATAAGGTTGCACTTCTGTTGGTACACAAGATTGCTTTGATGGCCATCCAACAATGATGAAGTGGTTGACCTTTTGCAAAATTAGATCAGTCTTTGTATGATCTCTTAGCTCATTATGTCTTGTGGAAGAAAAATTATGCACTTCCATGACATCAAAGTCAAATTTCTCTGCATCAAGATTTCCTTGGTATTTCTGAGTGATCTGGATAAGGTATCAACCAGATAAAAAAAGTTTGCCTTTTGTATAGACCATTTTGAAATTGTACTTTTGTAATCTGAGCATCACTCTTTGCAGTCTTGCTGGAGCTGTATGCATAGGCATCTTTAAAATAGTGACTAGAGGTTGATAAGTCTCAATCTGGATAGTTCAGCCATAAATATAGTCATGGAACTTCGAACATGCGAACACAATTGCCAAAATTTCCTTCTCAATCTAAGCATACTGCATCTAAGTCTGGGTAAGAGTTCTAGACACATAGGCTACTGGTCTGCCGTCTTGAAGAATAACTGCACCAAGACTAAACTTTGAAGCATCACAGGAAAGAATTACTGGTTTGTGGACATCACATTATCTTAACGTAGGCGGACTGGCAATTTTCTGTTTCAGGTCAATCAAATGTTCTCTGGTAGTGTTCCAACCATGACCAGGTAACATTTTTGCATGTCGGCTCTCTTAAGGACACTGATAATTCACTGAAGTCTGATATAAACTTGCCCAAATAGTTAACCATACCAAGAAAACACTGTAAGGCTTGGTCATTGTCTGAAGCTGGCATCTCAAGAATGGCTGTTTGTTTGGAAGGACCTGGTCGTAAGCCTGAACTGGTAAATAAATGGTCAACATAAATAGCTTCTCTCAGTCTAAACTTACATTTCAGAGGATTGAGCTTTAGATTCACTTCATGTGCTCTTTCCAGAACTTTCATGAGGTTTCTCTCATGCTCTGCTTCACCATTGCTTCCAACTAGTAAATCATCTACTATTATAGCACATGGATAGGTTGAAAAATTTGCTCCATTGCATGCTGAAAGACTTCACTGGCAGAATTTATTCCAAAAGGCATTCTGAGAAATCTGTATCTACAACCAACACACTGAATGTAGTCAGTAGTGAAGAATTTGCGATCAAGCATTACTTGCCAAAATGAATTCTTTGCATCTAAGAGAGAAAATACAGTGGCATTTGGCATGAGGGTAGCAACTTCTTCAACTGTATGCATAGGATGGTGGGGTCTCTTTAATGCTTTAAGTCTCTTGGGTCAATACATATTCTGATTTCATCTGCGCTCTTATGAGCAACTCACATTCAGTTGATTCTGTAACTGGACAAATCACACCTTGCTGCACTATTTTATCTAACTGGACTTTGACTCTGCCCGCATAGCTATTGCAACTCTTCTTGCTGGTCTGACCACTGGAATGACCTCTGGGTCTAATTTCATGGAGTACACAACTGGAAGTTCACCTAGCTTGTCTTTTAAAATATCAGCATATTCTGTGAAGATAGCATCAATGAAATTGGAAGTAAGATGTGCTTCCATGATGGACTTCTTTGGTAAAAGAAATCAGTTTAATTTTTAAACGGTCTCCGAGACCTAATAATGACTGTAAAGGTCTTTTGACTACATAAAATTGCAAGCTGCAACTGTTCCCAGTTAAATAACATGAAAGCACTACTGAGCTTTAGGTTTGAATCTCTTCACCTCCTTAAGCAACAAGCTTTGCAAAATTGGGCAAATTAAGTTGGTCACCAGCTCTTACTCTGTCAAATGTTTCTGCTGACATAACATTGCACTTTGAACCAGTGCCCACTTTGAGCTCTGTGGGTTTACCATTAATCAGGAGAGTACAAAACCCTTCATGTTTTGCCAACACATCTACTACATTAACCTTTTCACCAACCACTGATACACCATCTACATAGAAAGTAGAGTTGCAGCTTTCAATATGATCAACTTGTTTTTTTTGAGTGAGCTTTCTTGGTAAATGAATGAGACTTGCTTGATTTACAAAGCTTTTAAAAGTGGTTCCATTTTTTACACTTGTGGCATTGCTGACCAAATGCTAAGCACTTTTCTCTTTTGGACTCCTGATTGGCACCACAATTACAACAGTTAACAATGAGACTTGACTTGGGTTTTGCTGATTCACACTTGTGCTGCACTGAACATGTCCATTTTACTGAGTTAGTCTTAGAACTTGCTAGAAAGGTATAGGCTCTCCCTGCAAATCCCGCAGAGGCTGCAGCTGCATTGGGCATAGGTCTTTCTGTCAGCCACATGCTACATGCTGTCCATGTTTTCTCTAGAGGCTGCTGAAACCATGCTCTTATCACTTGCAAGTATGTTTGTATGTTTTTCTGTTAGCCCGTGCATTTGACAAATCTCTAAAGGCTTTGCCCAACGTTAAATCACTGTCGCAAAGCAAAATCTTTCTCACTGCAGCATTATTAACATCACAAACAAGCCTGTCCTTTATCAATTCATTTTTCAAATCATCAAAATCTGCACATTTTAGCTTTGTTTCTTAAGTCAGTAATGTAAGCTGCAAAGGTTTCTCCTGGCTTTTGGTCTCTTGTATAAAATAAGTTCCTCTCCAATGTAACATTTCTCTGGGGGTTACACATTTCTCTAAATTTCCATTTCAAGCACTCAGGGTCCTCCCTTAGTTCAGCTTGTACAGCAATATGACTGTTTTCCCCTTCCCCTGCATATACTGCTGCTGCATACACAAATGAACTCACTCTTTCAATAGCTTCTGACCCCGCTAGATTAAGCAGAATAAATGCTGTTGTACATGCATCTTTATCAGAAAAAGCTGCTTGTATGAAAATTATCATATTCCTGCTCAAATACTCTCCAGTTCGCTGCAATATTATGATCAAACACATGTGGACTGGGTCTGCGAAATGCCTCTGCCATGGCAACATACATTAATAAAGACCCTTGGAATTATGTATGAGCATACACACATATACATCAGAAATGTACACCAGAAACTTGTAATTACACTCAACTGCACAACAGACTCTTTGGAATAACTGCACTTTGCAAAATAAGTCTCTGCAGCATAGGGACACTTTGAAATCACTATACTTTCTGAAACCACTCTTATCAGTTTAAGAAACACTTCAAAATGACTGCACTTTGTGAATGAACTGTACACAGCACAAGAAACTTCTTGAAATAACTCTACTTTGTGAAATAACTCTGTACAGTGTAAGAAACACTTTGAAATGACTGTGCTTTGCAAATAATCAGTACACAGCACAAGTAACTTCTCAAAGTGACTGTACTCTGACTCCGCTTTGTGAAATAATTGTACTTTGCACATAGTAAACTCTTCAAAATAATTGTACTGTAATAAAGCACACACTGAAAACACTTTGTACACTCTGAGATACTTCAAACAACTCTAGTTATACTTTGAGTAGCTGTAGTCAATACAAAATAGTAGCTCATATCAAAAAACATGATTTACTAAAACATGCTATCACTTTGCTTTTCCATGCTCATTTTGCCCTTTTTATTGTATTCATTATGCTTGTTTGACTTCTATCATGCTTGTTATACTTTTCTTGTGCTCATTTTATTTTTAACATGCTCATTATGTAAATCAGAAGTAATTCTGAGCTCTCTCATAATTATTTTAAATAATTCTATCAAATATCCTGGTTTCAAACATTTTGCTTATTCAATAATGCGTTTAGTGCTTTTCGTTTGATTAATAATGCGTTTTGTGCTTTGCGAATGCTTTGTATCCTTTTCTTTATTAAATAAATACTTTTTGTGAGTTTTAATTACCTGAAATTCGTTTCTGACCTTTTCTCAATAGTTTGAGCAGGTTGGGATCAGGAATCTGGTTTCTTGTCGCTCAGACATCCTGGTTCCAACACCATGCCATTCAGATATGCCACTCCTAACACCATGTCATTCAGACATCCCGCTTCAGACACCATTTTGTTCAGATATCTGGCTTTTGACACCATGTTGCTCGTCTGGTCAGGATAAAACAGTCGAACAGTTGTGGGTTTGGTTCAAGCAGCTTTATTACATACAAACACATCAGGATTGAGGCTTAGTAACTTAAACTTAAATAAACTTATAAACAGACTGACTACTGCACTCATACATGTTAACACTCTGGCTGTTCACTCAAACTGGCACTGCTGCCTGCACATGCTATTTATATGCACGTGCCCTCACTTTGAAATGCTTCTTAGAGTCACAACATCCCCTCATATCTACAGAGTATATCAACACAAACAACAAAAAACTGGAAAAATTGGAAGAAGCTTTAAACAGATATTCAGATGAGATGATAAAGCTGCAAAAATCCAAGGATAAAGAAAATACTGGCTGAATATGAGACTGCTCAGGAAGAGATGTTTAAAAAATAATAGAATTAAAGAACAGAGCATGTAGAGAAAACCTAAGATTTTCAGCTGTACCAGAGAAGCTGAAAGGAACAGACTGCATTAATTTTATGAAAGCCCAAATAAGCAACTGGATTGATATTTCAAAGCAGGAGTTGTTAGTTGAAAGGGCACATCATATATATGCTCCAAACTTAGCTGTAAGAAAGCAACCAAGACCTTTAATAGTAAAGATGCAATCCTACCAGCAGGAGTTGTTGATTCTGAAAAAAACTGTGGCACAACAAAATACTAAAAGTGGTAGACAGCAGAGTGTTTGTGGAGATTGATTACTCATTGTACACCAGGCAAAAGAGAAGTAAATTCATTCCACTATTCAGACAATGTTGAGATGCAGGTGTGGGATTCAAACTGCTGTTTCCAGCTGTCTTTAAGGTATTCTTCCCTCGAGGGACAAAATAATTTTTTGATGAAGTGCATTCTAAGGAGGAAATACAAAAGTCTGTCTAACAAAAAGTGAGCTGTGAGAGAGAAGGAGATTCTGCTTCTTGTTCCTCTGGTAATAAAGACCACAAAGAGACTGTACTGGTGAAACCTTTTCTAGTATTTGAAAGACATATGTTGGAGAGAAGGAAGGGAGCATGAGAGTTGACTAGAAGAATTGTGAGTACATTGGAAATGAAGCAGAGACAGGATTTAGGCAATGGAGAAGAACAGTAATAAAAGCAGTAACTTAATGTGGGATCATATTTGTGAAATATGACAGAACATGAAATTCTGGAAATATTGAACTATTTCAAAATTTGTTGGATTTGTGTGGCACTCTAAAGTATATGCCCTACTTCATGCCATTAATGTTCAGAAAAATCCTTTGGGGAGGGGAAGAGAGGGGAGAAAGCTAACTGTAAGTAAAGAAAATAATTTCTTTTCTTAATAGTACTGTGTTTGTGGTACATGGTTTTCTTTGCATGCTATTTTAAGTGCAACAGGGATTGTAAGCAGGTGTTATTGGGTTTTTTCCTCCCCTCTTCTCTCTTTCTTCCTGTACAGTTTTGAGAAATATAGGCAATGCAATGGGGGCAAAGAGGAGCCTGGTTACAAAGGCATGACAAAGTTAAAATTAATATGCTTTTTCCATTCTTGCATGGGGAAATGACTGGCTTAAGGACCTTAGATTGATTAGTTTTGAGACACAGCAAGTAAATGAAAAAGAATATTAATTATTATGAGGCTTTTTAACTAGCAAATGCATGTAAACTAAGTAGCAGTTCTGCAGCTGGTCTTCATGTCCACATGGACATAATCTGATAAACAGAAACTGGGGACAGTCTGGTGGAAGGGGGTTGGCTGACAGAAAAGAAACTAAAGAACAGAGAAATTGGCTTGGTCATAATGTTCTCTGTCAACAATCAGGGGTTTTCCCAGCTGTGAAAGCTTTAAAGATAATACAAAACCAATTAGAATTGAAGGAAAGTTTTCTCAATTTTTTGTCTTGAAATGTAGTGGGGATGCTAATATAAAAAGGTGTTTTTTTTTCTTTTTCTCCCTTCTCTTTTTACTTTGTTCAGCTTTAAGAACTGTAGGCACTGCAATAGAAGAAAAAAAGAGGAAGCGGGGGGGGTCTAGTTAATAGCACATGACATAAGAAAACTCAGTGTTCTTTTTCCCATGCTTGCATAGGGAAATGATTGGGTCAAGACTCTAGGCATTATTCAGTAACAAGTTTACTACAAATCATGTAAATGAAAAAGAATATTCAATATTATAAGTTTTTTGGGAGGGTAAACAAGGTGCTCTTAGCAATTTTGTATCTGGTTTGCATGTCACTAGAAGACAAATTGATAAAAAGAAATGGCTTGATAAAAGTGTTTTCTGAAAACAGTTAAGTGTTTTCTCAGCTGGGAGAGCTATAAAGATAGACAAAATTAAACAGCACTTACTAATAACATAGGCTGTACCATGTGTCTTAGCATACCTAACCTTTCTTTTTGGTTAACTCTAGCCTGTCTGTGTGGCTATCAACTTAGGACCTTTGTTCTTATTAGGAAGCAAAAATTTCAATATTTGAAGATGTACATAGATTTTTATTGTTATTATTAAGTTAATAGGTTTTGGGGGACATCTGTCCTGTTTGAGGGCTTTCAAGAAAACAAAACATTATGTAATATGTGGCACAGGAACAAATGGATATGACAAGAAACAACTGTATAAAAGACCATCTGCCGAACAGTATATGCATGCAACATAAAAGATGGAACTAGACACTTAACAAATTAAAAAAGTTATATAGAAACAAGTGGTAATATTAATTATATAAGAAAATGCTTTCTATAATATCTTTTGATCTGAATGGTCTTACAGATAAATATAAAAAGAAAGAGTACTGAACAAAATTTAAAAAATGTAGAGTACAAATAGCTATGCTTTAGGAGACACACCTGGGAAGAACTGAATATGTGAATTTGATAAAGAAAGGCTTTCAAGATGGTCATTCAGTGGAATACCTGGGGCAAAGGAAAAGAGGAGTACTGATTTTAACTGCAAGAGGAGCTCCAACAGTGATAGAAGAGGGAAAAAAAGATAATAATGGAAGATGCATAGTACTAAGGGGCTACTGGCTAGGGAGGAGAATTACACTGGCATGCATTTATATTCCAGCTAAAACTGCTGTAATTGGGCTTAAGAAAATTCTGGGAGAAATGATCAGCTTTCATCAAGGAGAATTATTTATAGGTGGAGACTGGAATTTGGTTTGCAACAGTGAAGATGTGTCTGGGGGGCCTAGGAGGGAAAATATAACAAAGAAGGGTAGATTTTTGAAGAAATTTATGAAAATGTTTGGCATGGAAGATATGAATTTACACATTATTCACCAAGATACAAAACCTGAGCTGGGCTTAGATAGATTTTAAATCTCACAGGAACATGTGCATTTAATTGAAGGTCTTGAAAAGTACCCAGTAAGTATTTCAGATCACGCACCAATAATAATTAAAATAAAAATGCAAGGTAATGAAATATAAATGATACACTGGCACTTTCAAACCTATCTGTTGAAAAGAGAGGAATTTAAGGAATGGGTTTTGGAATTGATTCAGCATCTACTAGAGAAGATAGAATTTTCTTCTGAAAATATAGCTAGGGAGTGGGATAAAATTAAAGTGGAGTTTAAAACTTGGGTGGAAATAAAGGAAAGGGAGATAAGGTTAAGAAGTAACAAGAATTATTTAGAGGGACTGACAAATGTTAAAGTACTGCAAAGTAGGGGGAATCTCTCAGAACAAGAAAAGGAGTAACTGCAGAATGCTAAACAGAAAATAAGGGATTACCTCAATAATATGGATGAGTTTAGAAAGATTGCTTTTAAGCAACTGTTTTTTGATAATTCTAGAGCGCAAAAACTTTTAGCACTGTAACTCAGGCAACAGAAAGTGGAAAGGGCTGTCACCAAGCTTAGGGAGCCGATAACAAGATCCTGTAGAATCAATAGAAATATTTCAGAAATTTTATGAAAGTTGATATAAATCAGATAAATATGGAAATCAAGAAAAGGTACAAATGAAAATGTTTATGGAAGAATTAAATATGCCAAGGTTAGAGGTAGATGAGACTCAATTACTAACAGTTAAGATAGGAAGAGAGAAGATAAAAATGGGTATGTATAACCAATCTACAGGAAAGTCCCCAGGAATAAATGGTATTCCTATGTAAGTTTGGAAGTTAGGAGGGAAAAAAACTGATAAAAGATCTAGAAGGTTTTGTTTAACAGTATTTTAAGAGGAGTACCAGCATCCTGGAAGAAGGTGGTGGTACTGGTAATACCTAAAGAGGGTAAAGATCCATCAGATCCAGCTTCAAACAGGCCCATTTTAATATTAAACCATGATTATAAAGTGTTTATGCTTATAATGGCTACAAGAATGGGAAAAGTGATACCAAAATTTATAGTTTTAGTTTTGTGGAGGGGAGGCAAATATTTGACAATATTAATACAACACTGATGATCCAGAGGGAAGCAGAATGTAAATAAATACCACTTTTACTGGTGGGTCTTGATGCAGAGAAAGCATTTGACAGAGTAATCTGAGACTTCATGAGCAGGGCAATGGAAGCATTTGCCTTCCCAGATACAATTATAAGGATGATTAGGAGTATATATGAGGGATCAGGGTAAATTTTTAAAGTGAGTAGAATCCTCTCTGATAACTTCTGCTTGAGTAGAGGAACCAGGCAGGGTTGTCTGCTTTCCCCTTTGTTGTTTGCATTATATTTAGAACCACTGGCAAAGAAAATAAGGGCCTCATCAAGGATATAATTGGTATGGTAGTCAGGAAAAGCTGGCTCTATTTGCAAATGGTATTATTTTATACATGACAAAACCAAAAAGGAACATGACAGGGTTGTGGAACATTTTAAGACTGTTTCAGATCTTCTTGGGATACAAAATTAATGAAGCTAAAACAAAGGCAATAGCAGTAAATTATGTACCCAAACACAAATTGGTCCAACAATATCCATATATATGGGGACATGATAAAATGAAGTATTTAGGAGTATGGATTAGAAATGAATCTGTTCTGGCAGCCAAGGATATGCAGGAAGAGACTAAACAGAAGAGAATACAAAAATTGAGAAACTGGAAGCTTTGTTATATGGATATGGATACTAAGACACAAACAATTAAAATGTTTTTAGTCCCTTTAGTGTCATATACAGATCAGGCATATTTTTATGGGTCTATATTAAGTGATTGAAACCTTAGGTCATCAAACACCTAAAGGTCGATTACTAAATATCGAACCCTTAAGATCAAAAACGCCCATTTCCACATAGGGAAACAATGCCATTGGCCAAATAAAAAAAAAAAGTTTTAAACAAAACTTAACTGGGGAGCTTCGCCCCCTACACCCCCCTAACTAAATATACCAACTCCAAGGTTGCTCTACAGCAGAGAAAGAACAAAATCTGCATAATGGCCAAACAACTCATTTCCCTGTGTGGAAACGGCTGTTCGCAATTTTCAGACTTTGACATTTAGTGATTGACCTTTAGGTGTTCGATAACCTAAGGTTTCGATCACATAATAGGGAACTTATTTTTATCAACCAGAGGAGAACCTGTGGATAACAATTAAAAAAAAGAGATGAAGGGTTTTATCTGGGAAGGGAAGACAGCAAGGGTTAAGTGGGATAATCTGATTCTTCCATATAGAAAAAGGCAGACTAGGATTATTCAATTTGAGGGGACATTTTAGAGCAGCTCAGTTAAGACCCTTATACATAGCACAAGCAGAAAACTATAATTCAAAGTAGAAAGTAATGATGATGATACAGGGAGGAACCTCAAGAAATAAGGAGAGACTGGGATTTTGGATGCAGACTCTTAAGAGAACAACAAAAATCATACAGAGAATTCTAAAAACTAAACCAGCACGAGAATGGAGAAAAGAGATTCTGCTGATAGGGATGACTGTGGTTAGGGATAGAGATAATAGGCAAGGGAGGACTAGAATTTATTGCAGAAAACTGGCAAAGGATCCAAGGTATTGGGAGCAAATAACTAGAAAGGGAAAGATAATAGAATGGGAAGAGGCTAAGAATTTATTTGCACTACAACTTAGAAATTGCCTTCCCTACCAGGGATTAATACCAGAGTATAGGCAAAGAGAAAGAAATAGGTGGGTCCTAAATGAAAGACCAGCACTGGTAGAGTTTTTAACGGAATCTAGAACAGAAGCTGCCATTAAAAAAGGAACAATTAGTAATGCAAATAAAATACTGCATGATAATTATAAGAATCAATCAGAGGAGCTTAGAAAGGATTGGGAAGAGAGAATGCATAAGCAATTCACAGAGACAATGGGGGATATATCTATGTCTCCCAAATATGCAGCAAAATCTAGAAGATTTAGGATCTTTGCCTGGAAGTGTTTACATAGATATTTTTATATCTCAAGTACACTCCAAAGAATTTTTCATCAGGTAGATAGCAAATGCTGGAGATGTGATGGGCAAGAAAGAGGTGGTTGGGACCATATTATTTTGGAGTGTAATAAGCTGGCAGACTTTAGGAATTCCCTGCAGTCTGCTCTGTTGGAGATGCTGGGTAAGTGGATTGGATTGACAGGGGAGATTTTTTTTTTTTGAGCTAGGATACAGAATCAGAATTACCTAGACATAGTTAAGCCTTGCTGAGTCTAATTATGGTGGCTGTCAAAAAAGCAATTACTAGAAAATGGAAATCAAAGTCTGGACCAACTTTACTAGAAGTAGCAAATACATAACAGAGATAAAACAAATGGAGATGGGATCTTTAGAAAAGGAAGGAGCAAACTACACAGGAAAAAATGGGAATTGTGGGAACAACATATGCAGAGAAGGAATGTGGTTTAAGAGGCAGGATCTGAATGAGCCATATAACTGACAATAACTGGATAGATTATAAGTGATGTGTAATGTGTGCAACTAAAGTGGTGTCATTTTTTTGTTTTTCAGTTATATAAATGTAAGATTGCCTGTGTCATATGTGCTAATTTAATAACGGTGTTTGTTTAAAAAAATTTATATTTCTGCTAGTTTACATTTTACAACAAAAAGCACATTTTGACAAGTATAAATTAGATATATGTTGGAGATGCCATAATTTCTTTATATTTAGTGCTGAATACTCAATTACTTTCAACTGAAAATGCAAGGAAAATGTGATGGAAGCATTACAGAGATATGTCCATTTGTTGATATAATCTGAATAATGTAAAAATTAACATCAGAACTTGATAAACTGCAACATCTCTAAAACAGAGTTGAAAACAAAAATGTAGCTTTCAGTTCTTTTTGGGAAACAAATATAAAAGCTATCAAAAATGTAAATATGCACTACTGTTATAGTACTAGGCCTAAAAAAGACTATATACTTCTCTGTTAGACATGAGAAATGGTATTCATAGTTGTGTGAATGTGGTAGATTTGTGATGTGTACAAGTGAGGATAGCTAGGGTGCAATTCGCAGAGGCCAGATACGGAAATGCGAAATGCCTGAAATTTAATGTATCAAATTAAGTTTCTTTTTTTTTTTCCCAAAAACAACTTTATTTTATTTTATATTAACCAACAACAAGTTCATACAGTTACAAGGTTTAAAATTGTGTTATCGGAGACAAAACATAGAACTATATACACCTATGTACAACTGTGTCATTCATCTAGACAATCCAGATAGATGTTAAGTGTAAATCATTCAGTGTAACACTCTTCTATGTTGTACTAGGATGGTAGATTAAAAAAAAAAATCAGTAAACCTCGATTAGTTAGATTAGAAAAAGGCAACCCACTTACTGAGATGTCATAATAGTATATAACCTTTCCCATATATCCAGTAGCTTATCTCCCTTTTTTTCTATCGTAAATTACCATTTTATATGCTAACAGATGTTTGGTGGCCATTTTCTTAAAGTCTTCCCATTTAATTGGTCTATCCATCCATTTAGATGCAATGTAAAGTTTCATCAGGAGACAGAGAGTAGTTAGTGTACAAGTTTGATGGGATGATATATTCAAGGGAGGAATGTGAAGTAATGCAAATTCCCAAGTTAATGTTGATTTTTCATATCCCATCTTTTGAAGAGGAGTCTTTAGGGAGTTCCAAAGTTTATATATGTGTTTGCAACTAAAAGTGATGGGAGTAAATCTGCTTCTTGGAATTCACAATAATGGCAAACTGCTGAAATGGATATATTAAATGGAGCACCATGGGGGTAAAATAGGCATTATTAACAATCATTAGTTGGGTATGCATTAACTTTTTAAAGGAATTATCTTTGAAGTTGTTTCAATTGCCTTTTTAATCTGTTGCTCTGATATAGAATGGTTCAAATTTAGCCGATAATTAGAGAAGAGTAAATTTTCCTGGTATTTGATCTCCGTTATCATTTTGTATGTATTAGATATCATTTTATCTCTAGATAGCATTATCTTTCACGGGGACTCTAAGTATCCAATATCCTCAGGTTTTAAATTACTACTGTATAGGTAGCAGTCGCAAAATGTTTTGATTTGCCTGATAATAGTTGTATATGCTTTAAGTAGTTTGAAATGTTTTTTTTTTTAATTCTGTGATAGAACAATCATGACAGTGGTAGAAATCCAGAATACACTTTTCCTTTAGCAGAGGGAAATTATTGAGATTAATCATTAAGTCATTGAGTCTTAGATTTGGATTCAGATGTTAGGGTTGTAAAGTTTCTAATGCTGCCGACAGTTTTAAGTCTGCAAAGAGCTTTTGAAGGTTAATAAAGTATTTTATTGGGTCAGTGATCTTGTATTTTATCAATTCTTTTTTATGCAGAAAAGGAAGTGCTTTGTGATTAAAGTTTAGTGATTTTACATATTTGTAGTATATCATTAACCATATTGGTGACCATATATTCATTGTTGGATTATACTCCATAATTGTTATTATCCCACTACTGTTAAATTGTTAACTGTTAATTGTTAATTGTTACTGTTATATTAAAGTATAACCTGAAGTCTGGTAGATTTAATCTACCTTTTAGTTTTGATTGTGTTAGTTTTTGGTAGGATATCCTTACTGATTTGGGGGACCATATACATTTAGCTAAAAATGTATGTAGTTGTTTGAAGAATTTGTTGTGGACTATAACTTGGGAGGTCATAAAGACATATAATAATCTAGGAAGAATATTAATTTTGACTACAGCAACCTTCGATAAGAAAGGTAGCTTTAAGTTATTCCATCTGTTACAGTCCTGCATTATAGTTTGCCATTTATTTAGTATATTATTATGATAGATTTTTTTTATTCTGGAAGAAGTTAATGCCAAGATATCTTATAGATTGTTTTATTTTGATGGTATCTAGATGAGAAAGTAATGTCATTAATTTAAAGGGCCTTAAAGGGAATATACTTGTTTTGTTTAAATTAAGTTTGTAATTAGATATTTTAGAAAATATATCAATTGCCTTCAGTATTTTATCTATATCTGCATTTGGGTAGGAGAAGTACAAGTTTAAATCATCGGTAAAAGCTGTCAGGAAATTTTTATTACTGAAGAGTATTGGGGGATTGTGATAGGTATGTTGTTTAATACACAGAAAGAGCAGTTCAAGATATAGGTTGAAGAGAAACGGGGACAAGGGGCAGCCCTGTCTTGTACCATTTTTGATCAGGATTCCATTGGAGAGGTTTCTATTTATGTATACATTTGTATATGATTTATCATATAGTGTTTTAATTATTTGGATGAATTTGTTGGGAAAATCAAAATAGGGTAATACTAAAAGTAGAAAACTTAGATTCAATCTATCAAAAGCTTTCTAAACATCAACTACCATCGCAAAGATTTGAATATTTTTCTGATTTGCAAATGTTATTCGAGCTTCAAGAGTGAGGGTATTATCACAGGTTTCCCTAAGTAGTGTGAATCCAGACTGTTCTGGCGAAAAGATACTTGTTATGATTTTTGAGTCTGCAGGCAAGAAAAGATGTGAAGATTTTTATGTCAAGATTTATCAGTGATATGGGTCTATACCTCTTGGGGTCCTTAGGATCTACATGTTCTTTCAAAATGAATTTTGTCTTTGAAGCATTAAGATGAATATCATTAATATTGTTCATAATAAAGATGACAA
Source organism: Protopterus annectens (assembly GCF_019279795.1). NCBI lineage: Eukaryota > Metazoa > Chordata > Ceratodontiformes > Protopteridae > Protopterus > Protopterus annectens. Next base: position 381,356,310 of record NC_056747.1, on the reverse strand, counting down.
AGCCAGCCAGAAGGCTAAAACAGAGTTTTAATCTAAAAATCTTGAAAGTAACAAATCCACTTGGTTAAGTAACAAATCCACTTGGTTAAGCGCTTTCGTCTACATTAAGACATCCTCAGAACCAAGACAAATAGTGAAGTAAAAACGTTTAAATACAATACAAAGACACACCCATTTGAAACCTTCAATAGAACCAATTAAACATAGCAAAAACAGAAATAAAGCAACAGTAACTAGATGTTACAGCTATAGTACTGAATATAATAGATGCTTCATATACTTTAAAATATAAGTGAACGTTTTTTCAATTCACTTGAAATTGAAATGTGTTCATTTAACCCTGGTGGGTTAGTTGCATCTAACCTAATCTGCCACAACATTTCCCTGTGCAATAAAATGTTCTCCCAGTCTCCTGAAAATGGTGGTGTTGTAATTTGTTCAAGTATCAAAAAAACAAACTTCTTGAAGTTTTGACAACATGCAGCATGCCTTGCCAATGCACTTCTATTGTCCCCCTTTCTTATGATCTATACATGCTGATATATTAGTTGTTTCAAACTGTTCTTAGTCTTGCCTATATAAAATGCGCTGCATGTGCAGCAAGTAGCAAGATAAATATTTTTTCTGCTCTACAGTTTGAACATTTTACTATGTCCCAATGATTAATAATGTTCAAAACTCCATTGTCCTTATTCACATTAATATAGGAACAATATGCACATTGGTGACATTTTCTAGTCGTAGGTACACCCCTGCTTGTACAACTTCTTTCCAACATCATCTTAACATTCTGCTTGTTTTTGTATGTGAAAAATGGTGGAGATTTAAATAAATGACAGATATTACTATCAACTTGTAACAACATCCAGTTTCTATTTATAATCTTTTCAATAGCCTTAATAGCAGTTGTATAATGCAACACCATATTTGTATTTGGTGTTAATACTCTAGTCATTTTGTTTTCCATTGTGTTGACTGTGCTTGTCACCCCATGTTTAATAATGGGTACATATTTATCCTGTCTCCCTTCTGGCTGGCTTCGTCATCTTTATTATTGGAATTGTTTCGCAGCCTGGATACTTGTGGATTATTTTGGTTATCGTTAATATTGATGTTAATAATATAATTAAACAGGTGTCGCAAGATTTTAATAGTGGATTAAACTCTTTGTAAACTCTACTGTGAAGCCATCTGGGCCAGGTGCTTTGTTAGCTTTTAAATTCTTTATTGTTCTTAATTATTTCATGCAGTGAGATGCAGTTAATATTTTCTGTTGTGTAGAATCTAATTTTGGAAATGATGACTTCTGTACGAAGGCTATTCTGTCATGATCTGAGGTTGGAAGCATTTGCTCACCATAAATTTATGTATAAATCTATTCAAATAGGTTTAAAATTTCACTATTACTACTGTACATCTTATCTGAGTTATTAATTTCTGTAATAGTAGGTGTAGACTTGTGAAGTAAAATTAATCTAGCTAGTACCCTGGATGGTACCTGTGCACCCTCAGAATACTTGGCCAGGTTTTTTATTTCATAAAATGAGAGACATTTGGCCTCCAATAGCTAAAGATCTCTTTGGGATTTAAGCAGTAGATCTTCAGTATTTTTATTAAAGCATTTCTGCAGTTCGAATTCCATTTTTTGCATGTTTTCCTTTATTATTGTTTCCTCCTTTCTCTGTAATTTTTTATAGTGCAAATTTGTACGCAAATTTGGTCATGCATCAATGGGAATCATTATTTTTGTTTGAAAGTGCATTTTTCCAGCACATTCTACTGTACAGACGTTTTGTGGATGATATACTTATTATTTGGAATGGAGACCATGATTTGTTAGAACAGTTAGTTCCGTATTTAGAATCCACAACTGATTTTTTAAGGTTTACCATGGAATCGTCACCTTTTAAGATAGATTTTTTGGATATTACTATATTTAAAGATGCAGAAGGTTTGCTCTCCACAACACTGTACAGGAAGCCGTGCTGGAGGAATGCACTACTACATTTTAATAGTATGCATCCACGCTTTATATTCCCTAATATTGTAAAAAGCCAGTTTACAAGAATTTCAAATTTGTGTAGGAATGGTGTGGATAGAAGCACTCAATTAGATATTATGGATGAACTATTTCAGGACAGGGGTTATCCTGTTTCCGTAATAAAAAGTATGAAACAATCTTTATTAAATACAAAGGATGTTAACTTAAATAATCCTAATGATCCTCAGACTGCAACAGTGATACATTAGAAGGACAAATTTACCTCCAAGGTTAATTTTAATAATACCAAGGTTGCATTCATTACTAGGTACACTAATGATATTAAATATATTACCAATATCATTAGGAGAAACTGGAACTTATTACTCGTAGATCAACAGATTGGTGAATCAGTAGGTAAAAAAAACAAGTTTTAGATATAGAAACAGCAATAATTTAAAGAGATTATTATGCTCTGAAAAGATTAACACAGGAATAGTTACGAGAAGTAGACAAATACTAAGATATGGTTCATTTCCTTGTAATAAATGTAATATGTGTAGGTTTATTACTAGTGACCATCAGTTTATTGTCCCTGATTTAAATTATGTATTTGTATTGAGTTTTTATGCTACCTGTGAAACCATGAATTTAATACACTTAGCTACATGTACTGAATGTAGGGCATATTATGTAGGCTTAACCTCCAGAAGATTGAAAGATCGTGTATACAATCACATTTATGACATAAGGAAAATAAATTTAACAAATGCTCTAGCCAAGCATATAGCCACACATTCTGATCATACTTTTAAGTTTAGAGTTTTGCAAATTGTAAATCTTAATAAACGAGGGGGTGATAACCTGAATTATTTAGAAACAGTGGAGTTGAACTGGATTTTAAGGCTGAGAGCCCATGTTGAACCAGGGCTTAATCAGTCTATTAGTATAAAACCTGTGCTAGCTACACGCAGGTGAACATTCTGTATATATTCTTATATATATCTTTATATATACAGTTTCAGTACTTAGCTTTAGTATTTAGATTCATATATATGTAATATTAGTGAACAATATTATTTATCATTATTTGATAAATTAATAGGTTTTAAATTTATGTTATATATATTTCTGAAATTGGTTTTAATTGTAGTTCTAGTTATATTTATAATAATTTCATATTTATGTAATAGACTTAGTCTTGATGTAATATATATATATATATATATATATATATATATATATATATATATAAGGATTGTTTTTGAGCATGTCTGAGGGTTTGTATTATTTATTTATTATTTTTGCTTTATTTACTCTGTTGATCTCTTTGCTGAAAGTAACAGTTACATGTTCTATGTACTTTTTAGTTACAAATGTGTTACTTTAAGTTTTAGTTAGAAAATTGAATAATTGAATAAGTGGATTATTGATATGTTAATTAAACTTTGACTTGCTATATAAGCTGCTATATGGAATGTTAATTTAAAACCTGAAGAAGCATATTGGATATACGTGAAAGCGCTTGTTTTTATCTCAATAAATCCAGTATAATTTACTTCATCGTGGTGGTCTCTACTTGTTGTTGTTTCGTAATTTATTATAGTGTGCTGCTATAAGTAAGCCTTTTATTTGGGATTTAATTGTGCTCCATTCAATATTTATTGGGTGATGAGAGGTAGGGATTTTATTTAACAGGGTTTTTAAGTGTGCATTAATCACTTGTATTATATCTTGCTTTGATAAAAGGTTGGGATTGCGGTACCAATTGAACCCTCTCTTTGATATATTTTATCAGTCCAAAGGATACTTAATGTAATTTTTGACTAATCAGAGAAGAATCTATTATTTATATGGCATTCTGCTTCAAGTTTAAAAATATATCTGAGATCAGAAAGAAGTCAATCCTAGCCCACATTTTGTGGCATTCTGAATAGAATGTGAATTTTTCAGTTTTGGTGTCTTTGGATTTATTTATGAATGGATCGAAGAGTTTGAAGTCTTGTTTAAGCTTTCTTATTGTATATTTTATTAGGGTTTGATTTGTCAGTACCAGGGTCTTGGTAAGCATTCCAGTCCCATCCTATAATTATATAGTGGCCCTTAAATTCAGTTAAAATCCTATATAGTTCATAGGTGTGTACTAGGCTAATGGCCCTGGAGCCTTTACAGGCCTAGCCTCTAGGATTACCCTGGCATCGTGCCACCCAACCTTAGTTCCTACTGCCTCTGTCAAGTAGAGCCACTGGACCTCAGCATGAATTTTCTATTTCCCATCCACTCATCAAGATTTATCTTGAAGACGGCCAGTGAGGTGCTCTGCTTGACATGTATGGGAAGTCTATTCCATAGCATGGGCAGTCTCTGGGTTATAAACCTGTCCCTCCAGCATGTTCTGTTGATTGTGGTAATGAGGTTGAGGTCCCTGGAGTGTGTGGTGTGGAACGATTGGGATTTCTTTAGATGTAGCATTTCTAACAGAGCTGGGTCAGACATGGCTTTGTAAGTCAAGCAGAGATCGCCTCTAAGTAGGCGATATGAGACAGAGAATAGTTGGAGTTTTTTGAGTCTGTCCATATAGGACTAGTGTTTAAGGCCTAGGATCCTCTTTGTGAGCTACTTTTGTGGCCTCTACAGTTGTTGCAGGTGTCTAGTGAGGGACATGCCAAATGAGGCATTGTATCCGATAACTGGCCTAATGAGGTAAGAGTAGAGGGAGACAATGACCTCTTTCTTCCTGGATGCAAAACCCTTTGTAATGAGATGTGCCACATAGATGGACTTTCTGACCACAGTGGCAATGTGGTGGTCAAAAGAGAGGTTGCTGTCAACTTGTGTTCCCAGATCACTTATAATGCCTTCTGTGTTCAGTGGACTACCATCAATGTGGTAATTCAAGGGAACCGGGTTTTTCCCAAAGGGGATGAAGACATTTTTTGGCATTGAGCTTAAGGCCATGGTTCTGACACCAGTCATTGGTCTCAATGAGGCCTTTCTGCAGGATGTCAATATCACTTAGGGAGTTAATAATAGCTCCCAACTTGCAATCATCTGCGAACTTTGTCAGCCAGAGTCCCTTCATGTTGGCCTGGACTTCAGAGAAGTAGATACCAAACAGGAGAAGACCCAGGACCAAACCCTGTGGGACTCCACTCGTGACTGGTCGGCAGTCTGACTTGGAATCAGCTACTTTCACAATGTGGGTTCTATCTGTGAGCCAGTTTGCAACCCACCTAGTGATATAGGTGTTGATGCCTAGCCTAGTAAGTTTTTCTATGATTCCTGAGTGGGAATGGTATCAAAGGCCTTGGCCAGATCAAGGGAGGCTATATGAACTACCTTACCTTCATCCACAGCTCTGGTGACTGACTCATAAAAGTCGACCAAGTTGAACAGGCATGATCTATCCTTCACAAAACCAAACTGTGTAGGATCCAGAGTTTGGAGATTCCCTATATCCTTGTTTATTAGGTCCATGATGATGCATTCCATAGCTTTGCATATCAGACTCGTCAGGGTAATGGGGTGATAGTTCCCGGGGTCTGTAGTTGCTCCTCCTTTGTGGAGAGGGATGACTGTAGCAGTGCACCATTTGGTAGGGACAAAGCCTGAAACGAGGCTGTGATTGAACAGGGCACACAGATGAGGTGCCAGTTCACTCTGTAGTTCATGTAGAACACAGCCAGGGATACTGTCAGGTGCCATAGAAGCTGCATTCTTGGCCTTTGACAGTGCTGTTTTAACCTGTGCAGCAGTAATACTGGGTGCCTGGCAATCTACTGGTATTGTGATTGGTCCTTTGGTGGGGGGGTAAAGTTAGCACTGAATCTGTCTGTCAGTATATTTGCAATATCTGTTAGCTCGGTATAGGAGGTACCATTGTGCAGTAGGTCAGAGCAAATCTGGGTATTGCCATGAAGATTCTTTACATAACTATAGAAGGCCTTGTGGTTGTCTTTACTATCTGCTGCAATTCTGTTTTCATTGCTAGTTTTAGAGGATTTGATGAGGATCTCAACCTTTTGTTGAGGCTGATAAGGGTTTTCCAGTCTTGGGACTTTACCTTTTTCCACATCAGTTTCCTCCTTCTGTTGTAGAGTTTGTTATGGCAGTGGACCATTTTTTTTAGAAGAGTGTCTTAGTTTTATTGGGTAGGAAAGATCCATGCATGTGTGTACATGTTCGTATAGTGCATTGGTGCATGATTTGGCAATCATCCAACTATTCTCCATTTGGGTGGGTGCCGTGAAGTTAGCCACCTCTGTTTTTAGGAGCCCAAAGTTAGCTTTGGAGAAGTTTTTCATTGTGGTTACCTTTGTTAGGGAGGGATGTGAATTTCTAAGGTGATTAGCTTGTGATCGGATCTAACCAGGGAGGAGTTGACTATTGGTGTAGAGCAACGGTCACCCATGTTTGTAATGACCGGGTCAAGGATGTTGCTACCTCTAGTGGTAAGAACGAGCTGGTACAGGGCATTGGAATTAATGAATTCCAGAAAGCGTTGGGCAAGTATATTGGTACATGAATAGTTTTCCCAGTTAATGGAGGGATAGTTGAAGTCATCCAGTATGAGAGTGTTAGGTTGGACCCTAATATTCTCCAGAGTATTAGGAATGTGGAGTGTGAATCTTGGGACATGGCTGGGAACCTATAGCAGGCTACAACTTGAATCACTGTCTTACCCAATGTTAGTTGCACCTGAAGTATCTCAGATGCTTAATGTTGGGCTACCAGTCTGGAGGTGTGCACATCCTTTACGAATATAGAAACACCACCGCCTTTGGAGCTTCGGTCCAAGTTCTGGGGCCGAAATGTGTGGAATGAGATGTAGCCTGGTAGTGCAGGGGTGCTTTCTGCTGCCTTGAACCAGGTCTCTGTTACAGCACAAATGTCGATGTTCTCCATTTTAAGGAGTACTTCGATTGAGTGCATTTTGAGATTTAGACTTGTAGCACTGAGCAGCATGACCCTCAAATTGCATTTATTTGCAGCTGTTATGGTGGTAATTTGGTCTTTGGAACACCACCTAAAAAAGGCACTATAGGGGTGGCAAGAGCCTTGGCCAGTATCTGGAAGCCCAGGGGTGACAGATGCAGGCCATCTCTGGCAAAGCATCGAGGTCTGTCAATCATATCATCCCAGACAGACAGATACTGGATCCCCTTAGAATGGCACCAGAAACTTAGCCAATTGTTGAAATCAATCATTTTCTGCTTGTAAGCCACAGTGGTGCAGCGGTAGCATTGTTGCCTCACAGCAAGAAGGTTTCCCGTTAAAGTCTCAGCTGGAGCGCCTTCTGTGTGGAGTCTGCATGTCCTCCCCGCAGTCGAGTGGTGTTCGAAAGACACGCGTAGAATGGGTGTGCCTTCGTTGAAGGTTGGGCGTCGACCTGGCACCTCGGCACCCATAAAAAATCTACTACCAATCATTAAAGGAACGGAGTTCCACTGTGGCAACCCCTAACCGGGAAAAGCCGATAGACGATGACTCTGATATAATTCTGGGTGATAGTAGTATGCTGCTCAGGGCTAGGGTCACACCCGCCTGTGCTACATAATCTGAGGGCGCCTCCAGGTCTCTTTTCATGTAGTCCAGAGAGGTATGTCTCAGGTCATTCACACCCACATAGACAATGACAGAGTTATATTTGTACCTGTTGTTGAGGCACCTGAGTGTGTGCGTTATGTGGCGAATCCTGGCGCCTGACAGCCAGCTGACTGTTACTTTCTTCATATTCAATCTAGTGAGTGGGACATCACTGTGCCTCACTATCGAGTTACTTAGGACTAGTGTGTTGGGCATGCTATTTTGCCTCAGAGGCTTTGGTTGAGTGGCACACTGTTTAGGAGAGTTGTGTGTCTCGTGATTAGTGTTGTGTTGTAGTGGTCGAGTGCATTTCTGCCTTGCAGGTCTCTGCTGTTTGGTTAGATTTTTATTGAGAGCCTCCATGACGGTGGATGTATGGTTTGTGTTTTTATGTGAAGGCAATGCTGGTGTGTGTTCTGGAGGGCTATGTGTTCCATGTGGTGTGGTGCAAGTGTTGACCTTCTCCTCTTGACCAGCTATTCCGGTCTTGGCTGAAGAGTGCGTGGCTTCCAATTTGGATATATAAGTGCATCTCTCTCAAACCTGAGTGTTGGGAGGTAAGAGGAGAGGGTTGTCAGTGTACATAAGGCAGTTGATACATTGCCTCAGGATGCCCAAGTTCAAAAGGTTAATAGGAGAAAGCACAGGGAACTGACCTTTAGACATGCCTGGAGGAGTGGGCATTAATAAGTACTGGAGCTGTTTCCTTGTAGAACGTTTAGTGTTGGTAGCACTTTTGTGTACTACAATAACTGCTACAAGAAGTCTGGTAAAGTGCTAAACTAACAAGCTAGTAAAAGTGCAGGAGAGGTGAGAACTAGCAGATCTAAGGCAAAAATTGAAGAGCAGACTTTGGCACTGCTCAGAAGCTTACAAACAGTCCTGGATTCAGCAAATCTGTATCTGGACTAGATTAGTTACAGGAAAGGTGGGAAACAAGCGCAAATGTGGGCTTTTAAACCAGAAAGTTGAAAGAGATGGAAAAACTGCCCATATGGTCAATAAACGACAATTTCTGGGCCAGAAACCACTCCTCTTGTGGTAGATAGGCTACCCAGTGCTTACCACTCCCACTGATAAGCTAGAAGGCTTCCCTCCAACACAGAAAGGCTTGGAGGCTCAGAAGCTTACACATAGTCCTGGATACAGCAAATCTGTACCTGGACTAGACTAGTTAAAGGAAAGGTGGGGAACAAACACAAATGCGGGCTTTTAAACCAGAAAGTTGAAAGATATGGAAAAACTGCCCAAACGGCCAATAAACTACAATTTCTGGATCAAAACCCACTCTTCTTGTAGTAGATAGGCTGCCTAGTGCTTACCATTCCCACTGATAAGCTAGAAGGCTTCCCTCCAACACAGAAAGGCTTGGGGGGCTCAGAGGCTTACCAACAGTCCTGTGACATAAAAACATTTTGTTGATTACTGCAGGAGGCGTATATATTAAGGATTAAAATATGTTTCCATATAGGTGGATTGCTACAAGTTATATAAAACCATCTGCCATTTTTATCAGATTCACTTTTTATGATATTGTCCTTAAACAAATTTTTAATTATTAAAGCTACCCCCACACTGTTAGATTTTTCCCCTGAGGCTACAATCTGTTTGATCCATTTTTTCTCTTCCACCTTAACCCATTGCTCCTTTGTTAGGTGCGATTCTTAAATTAGTACTATATTCACTTTAGATTTAAGCGTGAGATGTAAAAACAGGTTTCTTTTATCTCTTGTCTGCAGTCCCCTCACATTCCATGACTCAGTCTCCCACATTTAGCCTTAAACTATGTGATAACTTTAAAAGTTGGTGTTGTACATTATGAATTTTGCTATGTGTATGACATTTATTACAAAAACTAGACAAATGTCAGATGTCTCTTCCTGTCCCTTCCCAATGCCTAACCATTACCCCTCTGGATCAAGAAGGGAGAGGAAAAATAAGAAAAGTGATTTTAATTGATTTATTTTGTTTTTTATAATTATACTTTAGGTGGGGTATTGCAGACCTGTTATTCCCCTCAACAACAAGAACAATATAGAAAAAGTCTAGCATACTAGTTCTGTACTCAGCCTCTACTATCCTTACCCTAACTCTTCTAATGTAGTAACAATTTTGTGTCCCTGAGAACAGGGGTACTAACACAGAAAAAATGTATAAACCGTTGTACAAATTCCCTAAGTTAATAAAGAGAAGAATGTTTTAGATTTTAAGTGAAACTTTTAAGTAAAACATTTAATGTGCAATACTGTCAACTTGCTAAGGAGGAACCCCCTACACTTAACACTATCTAGTAAAGGTATTACAGGCTAGCCATAGTGGTTAACTAAAACATTTATATCCTTTGTTACCACTTGACATTTACTAAGCCTCTCTGACTTTTATAGGCTCATAGGTGTGTACTAGGCTAATGGCCCTGGAGCCTTTACAAGCCTAGCCCATAGGATTACCCTAGCATCGTGCCACCCAACCTTAGTTCCTAGTGCCTCTATCAAGTAGAGCCACTGGAGTGATCCCCAGCATGAATTTTCTATTTCCCATCCACTCATCAAGATTTATCTTGAAGAGGGACAGTGAGGTGCTCTGCTTCCCATGTATGGGAAGTCTATTCCATATGAGACAGAGAATAGCATAGGCAGTCTCTGGGTTATGAACCTGTCCTTCCAGCATGTTCTGTTGATTGTGGTAATGAGGTTGAGGCCTCTGGAGCATGTGGTGTGGAGCAACTGGGATTTCTTTAGATGTAGCATTTCTAACAGAGCTGGGTCAGACATGGCTTTGTAAGTCAAGCAGAGATCGCCTCTAAGTATTATTATTTTGTCCCAATACAGGTAATTAGTAGCCAGTTTTAAAGCCTTCCGTTTTCTAGCTCAGCATTTAGTCTTTACTTTCTGAGGCATATCAATCATAAGTATGGTTAACAAGCTTGTCAAATAATTTACTCTAACATCTTCTTACATGCAGAATACTAGCTTATGATTTAACCGAAAATTGACTTGATTATTGTTTAGTAAAATTCAACATGTATCATTCAAAATGTTAACATTTCTAAATAAACCTTTGCTTTTAAGTGGTACAGCACATCGATTGCTTTGGCTCCTAAAAAAGATTTTAAAGTTTCCGGTTGTGTGTCTTTACACTCCCTTTGTTGAAAGTGTTCATTGCGATTGTCATTACTCCCTTTGAACATTTTTATCATTTTGGAGAGGACCATTTCTAATGTTAATTACCATATCTTTAACCCTATGCCCTCCCATATCTTTAATTGCACTATACTTGTGTGCCCTTAACATTACCTGTGACTTTCTAGATTATATACAGTGTCACTTCCTGCTTAAATGAAAACAGCTCTTTACACAATCAAAATCTCCGTATTTCACTGCTAAATCCTAGTTTCTTGTTATTTCAACAAGTCTGTTCCTGAGTTTAAATTAAAAATAGCTCCGTATCATTTTATAGCAGCAAATTTTTCTTCGTTGAAGGTTGTGCGTCAGGGCTGGCAACTCGGCACGTAAAAGTCTACTGCCAATCATTAGCAGACCGGAGTTTTGCTGTGGCGACCCCTAACCGGTAAAAGCCGAAAGACACAACGACAACAGTACTTTACTTTGAAGCCAGTTAGTCCATTAGACAGATAATTCCTGCATACTGAATTAACGTCACTCTAAGGTCATTTCTTAACAATTCCTAGGAAATATGCAGAAAGATATTCATTGCACTTCCCAATGAAATAACTGATTGGGGATATGCTGTAAATGCCAGTGCAACAGGATTTAGTTTCATCTTAAACTGCTCAGCTGAGCAATGCAGAGCCTGTTTTCTATACCCAGTGATCTCTCTTTACTTCCCCTACCCCCTCGTGGCATAATACAGGAAGTGATAGGCCTGAAAAAGAAACCTAAGCTCAATTCCTGTTATCCCCGCATGAGAGATATGGATTTGGCTGCAGATATGCCGAAATGTCCGTTTTTTCCCCAACAGCTCATTCACAGCTCAGGTATTTCCTTAAAAACGGCCAGAAAAACTTCTTTAGCTTCCTTTATTGTAGCGATCGAGTACTTCATTTCTTTATCGAAGAATATTAGTGTATGTGCGTATTTCATCAGGAACTTTATTTCTCTGCTAAGGAATCTGCAAAATGGAGATAATGCTTGCCTTGCCTGCCGTATCTGGAGCAAACGATACTGAGCAATGGAGATCTGATTGTTATTCCAGGTAGGGAAATTTTTTTTTTTTGCCGCTAGTAAGATGTTTGAGACATCCTGATAGTACAGGATTTTGACGTAAACTGATCTAGGATTTTTTGACGTTTGAACTTCCCTCAATGCACGATGAGCTCTCTCTATTATTACTTGCTGCATTTCAACAGAGCCATCTAGTAAAATATTTAGGATTTGTTTAATGGTTATCAGGTTATTTTGTGTAACTGACTCAGGAATAACTCTAATAATAATATTATTCCTGTGTGAATGTGCCTCAAGGTCTATTAATTTAGATTGCATGTCCTGTATTGCTTTATGGTTAAAGTCTTTTTCTGCTGTATGTTGTCAATTTTTGTTTCAGATTCTAGTATTTTTGTTTCTGAATTCTCTATTCTAGTTAGGATCTGGATGAAAGATTAGCTGGTTGGTCCGGTTTATTTTTGGATGCAGTTTTTGGATTTTCAGGATGTTTTACTGTCCTTTGTCTTTTTGATGTTGTATCCTTCTCTGGTAAGGCTAAGACAGAGTATTTTGTTTTTGTTGTTGTAGTTTCCATGTTGCTTTCTTCCTTTGACATTGTGCTGGTTGCTTGGATTTCTGAGAATCATACTGGCCTTTAATACCACATGGCAGCACAGTATATGTTCCAGTCTTATTTAATCTTGGTTACCTACAGTTCCTTCAATTCTTTAAAGTCAACCAGACATTTCTATGGTGTATCCAAGGGATAACTTAAGTATTATTTTCCAAAAATTAGTCCTCCTTTGTTCTCTTTATTGCAATTTTGTTCAGGGTTTTTGAGAGAACTAGGAATAGTAGTGTATACAGAACTGCAGCCATCTTGTTCCTGACTTAATGTAAGCAAATTAAGTTTCATGAGATGCAAGTGAGAAATTGTATAAAGCAGCATATGCTAATGAAGTGTTCTTGTGATTCACAGTCCAATAGGTGTGCAGTACTCACAACCATTCTTAATAGCATTGCTGCATGTTTTGCATCTTCTTTGCAATCCATGAACTATGTATGCACAAACACTTATATAACCCCAAATTAATTATTTCCCCAAAAATCTTTCAATATTTCACTCCGTTATGTACAAGCACTCAGATGACACCAGTAGAAGTTATTTCCCCTAGCAACACCTCAGTAGTTTGACCATATACACACAAGGACTTCTGTGACACCAAATGAAATATTTCCTCCAGTGACCCCCTCAGTAGTTTGACCCTGTACACTAAAGCACTTCAGTGACACCAAATTAATTATTTCCCCTGACCCCTTCAGTAGTTTGAGCAAGTATGCACAAGCACTTAAGCTTACACCAAATGAAACCAAGTAACCACTTCAGTAGTTTGCCCATATGTAAAAAAACACTCAAAAATAAAGTGTAGTATTTTCAGGTCATTTTAGCTTTGCGTAAATCCACCTATCCATGGTTATGTCAAAAATTGCTGACGTAAGTTCAGGGTCCTTTACATATTTTGTATGCAAATGAGGCCTTTTCACATTTAATCTCTATGAATCAGAGTAATATGCCAATGTATAAGGCACCTAATCCTTGTAGTAACTCTCCCCTACTGCTTATGCATTACTTATGTTATGCATTTGCCCTATGGAGATGTGTTTACCAATACACCTAGGTGCTTCCGTAGTCAGTATGGATCACATATGCTGATTACATTTTCATATCCATGTAGCACTGCTACTCACAGAATGCCACTATGCACCAAAGAAGGGCAGGACTATGAGTGCTGCCTGAGATTTCAGTCAATTTAAATGTTATGGCATAAATGTTTTCTTTAAAATTTAAACTGTAGAAGTTGTGTTGTCTGAGTTTACACAGTTAAAACATTTCATAGACAAGTATCCCAGTATGTTTGTGTCTTTCGGCTTTTCCCGGTTAGGGGTCGCCACAGCGGAACTCTGGTCCGCTAATGATTGGCAGTAGATTTTTACGTACTGGCTTGCCGGGCCTAACACACAACCTTCAACGAAGGAACGCCCATTCACGCATGTCGCCACACAGAAGACACTATTACTGAGAATCAAACGGGCAACATCTAACTGTGAGGTGACAACGCTACCGCAGCACCACCACCGCAGTCATAATTTTCTGAAACTTTCTTGGGTAAATGCCAAACCATTTGGGGATACAAACCTTTACAGACTGGAATCAAAACAGACTCAAGCAGTCAAGGCACAGCCTTGTCATCAATAGTAAAGGCATTAATACTTCCTGTCACTCGTCCCTTACTCCAAGGATGACAAGCAGGCGGGGTAGTTCACTTAAGCAGCTTTATTACATGAAAACACATCAGGATGGATAGCAGCATCAACAAGTATAAACAAACTGTCAGAGCTTACACACACACGTTTACATCTGAACAGCTAACTACAAAATGGCACTCTGTCCCTGCAAGTGCTCAGTAATCAATACATTAGTACATGCCCACAGGAGGTTTCTTAAAGAGATATGTACACTGATCTACACTTCCTAAGTACCTTATTCCATCTAAATGGTTTCCCCTTTACTCTAGAAATCATTTCAGTCTTTCATGCCATCCTAAGAATCAAGAGGGAAAAGAAACATTTTACTTTAAAGCAGTAATGGGAATACTGCTTGACAGTTGCCAGAGATGTATGGATATATTCCTATTCTCTACTCACTGACTTCATCAAATCCATCGAGATCATATAGTCTTATGCCAACCACTGGTTGGTATACTGTTTAAGATTCATATCAGTGCCTTAGCTAACCATCACCATTTTAGTAAAGTTACATATAATGCAGATGCTTGTAACTGGAGGGGGGATGTTGGCTTGTTTTATCTTACTTATTTATTTTGATAAATGCACTGTGTGCGAAACTCATTTTTAGGATCTAAACAGGACATCTGACAGTACAGCTTAAAAAGAAACTGTGACAATCTTGGTAAATGCTGAGTGAAGCACAAGATGTGTATCATTTATTATTATGGTAACCCTAAATAGGGAGTGGGTATGAGGGCTGATACAAGCAGCAAGCAAACTGTACCATTTCTTTAACCCCTTGCAATACTTGTAAGGCATATGTGGTCACATATGTATCTTTTTGTTAGGGTCATGCTTGATGCCATCTGTTGTAAAGGAAAAGTGGTAAAAATATGGCACTAAAATGATGACAGTAACATGTGCAGAACAGACCCCGTCCCTTGTCTTACCACTAGATTTTTGTTCTGAAAGTAATAGAAAGGTCTGCCATCTATATATTTTCTTTATGATTTTTTCAAGGGAATGGTACCTAACAAGCAGAACATAAAGCATTATATTTTTCTTACTTTTTGAAAAGCAGATTTCTTGGGTTTTCAGCAGAGATGCTTTACGTACCCAATCCATGTGGAAAAACTTTGAAAGTGAAAGAATATCCATATTAAGTACCTAAAAGCTACAGTGTGTCTTCATATAAGTATTTTGAGACATGTTGATTGTGTCTAGTGATCCACAAACATACATATGATGAGATAAAATTAATACACCAAGGCAAAATGCCTCAAAGGAGATAATTCTTTTTTCTTCTTTTAGGCTTATATACTGGATTTCCCTGGGAGTAAACAGTGAGTACCGAGGATTTGGCTATGGTCTGACTTTCTTCCCAGCACTAGCTATGACAGCTTACAATTTTTACTGCTTGTATCAACTTGGGTTTGGTTACTTCTTGGAAGCTTCACAAGGCAGCCATCTTACAACCCAGGCACCCACTTCCAGGCTACAGTTAAGTAACCTTGGAGGATGAAAGAAAAGTCACAGGTTCTACATCACCTTTTGACTGAGTCCAGTACATAACAAGATGACAAGATGGTCTGCTTAACAAGTGGCAAGAATGCAGCTGCAACCGAACTAAGACAGTTTTTCAGATCAAAAGCACGGTGGTACTGAATATAGCTGAGCAAGTAAAGCCAAAGGCCGAGAGGTAAAGGAAGCACAGATGTGATTTTTTGGGACTTAATCCACTGAGTTTTCTCACTTACAAAATGAGCTATAACTTAGAAAGGATTCATGAAGGAATTTATAACAACATTTTGTTGTACATATTTAGTGATATGAACATTCAAGTACTGCAGGCTTGTTTACCAAGTCTTCTGCGATTATTTCACTTCATATTTCAAAGGTTTCCTTCCTAAGTTTTTTTGCCAGTGAGAACAAACATATATTTAGACACAAAGTACAAAAACATTAATGTAGTACCAGCATCATTTGTAATCTCACAAACTGATTTTCATGCATATTTTCTTTTGTGTATGCTACCTCTGACTGAATAAAATGACTGCTTTCCTTTATAATGCTTAAAACCTCTTTTAGCAACTGTTCAACCAGAGCAGTGTTGAATAAAAACTGTTTAAAAAAAAAAAAAAACTGATTCAGAATTTTAAATGAAACAATTAGTCACTCGTACCTTTCTAAAAACACAGATCGATATACACTTTCTTGCATGCAATACATACTATGATACACATAACCAAGCATAGGCAAAACAAATCATACACATTTTCTCTCTTGCACACAGATTTTAAACTATAAATTTGTTGGCATACTTGCATATACTGTGTTCAAATTTAAACAGTGTAGAACTGTAGGTATTGTATTTTCATGTACTATTTTAATGCTTGTTTATGAACATTTACATATGATTGCTCATGAGCATATACAAACCTGCACATATATAGGTCTGTGCAGATTAATATACTTCCCATTTGTTATAAACTGACAAACAGAAAGCTGACCAAATGTCTTACAGTGAAATAGTTTAATTTTTTTTATTAGAGACATCTTCAGAATACAAATACAGTGTTTTGCAAACTAAATAGCCTCATAAACCATGTGACTAAACACTTAAAGGTACATACCAAATAAAATATACAAAAGCACATAAAGCAGGTACCAAACAAAAAAAGTGTTTGCATTGTTTGGCATCCCTTCTTTTAAAAACACAGTCAATAGAAATGTCAGCATTTAAACTGGGAGATACCATGGAATTCAATCTCAAATGCTGCAACAGTTCCCTATACTTAATCATATTTTCTTAGTTCCCATCTCCTACTGGATAAGGAACTTGTTCCAATACAAAAAATATGAACTTTTTAAAACTGGTACATTGTTGTGCAAGTTTATCCAAGGCATTAATTGAATCTTTGTTTTTTATACTATAATTGTGCACATAAATCCCTTGTCCAAGTGGATATTCTGTCTTCCCAACTTATAAACCATCATAGTATATACAAGCGTGATATAAACCACCCCTTTTCTTCCACAGTTATAATGCACCCCACTGTGCCTTCCTCGACAGGTATTTCTATTCTGATGGTTCAGAAAGAAGAATGGATATCTTGTCCACCATAAAACTGAAATCCTAAGGATTCAGGATCTCTTCTTCAAGATCTTAAATGAAGGACCCATTAAGGAAGGTCTTAACAGAAGGTTGAGCTACTATGCATGGGATAGTTGGCAGACATGCTGATATTGTAGAAACAGAAAACTTTACCAAAAAATAAACCAAATTTGAACCAAATACATATTTCAAATACTGTAGAAACTATGGTGTGGAAGAGCATAAAGGACAGTGCATGCAGCATATGTCTTCAACTTCTGTATGTAAAAATTATGTGTGCTAGGTATTTTAGCATCTTTTAAAATATTTACTGCTGTTAGATAAAGTAGATGCTGTCAGGAATAAAATTACTATCCCCTGTCCTGACAAGTCCAGAGATTTGAGGTTGGGATGTTGAACTTTGCTTTCTTGCTGTGTTAGTAAGGATATGTGCAGAGATAATGGCCATGGCAAAGAGAGAGTAGGTACACTAGCACACTGGGCCAAGACAGAGCTATAAAAATTAGACTGATTTTGTCTTGCATTGACTAGAACATTGCGGATTAAAGGAGGAGGAGGAAACGCAAACATCGATGTCCAGCTGCACTGAAAGAAGAAGGCAACTATCTTCCAGACTACTTCATGAAGCACCACAGAATAGAATGCTTTGAACTGTTTGTTGAGGTAAGAAGTGAACAGATCCACTTGTAAAATGCCCTATGTTGAGTTAATCTGATGAAAAAAGTCTTTCATGAGCCAAATAATTTTTATGCTGAATGCTTCCAGTGTTTAATTTTGTAGTCCTGGAATTTGAGTCACCTATAGTCGAAGATTCTGCTACAGAACCCTTTTGTAAATCTTACCAACCTGTTTATAACTTTGAAAATATTTAATTTCCTTGCTTATTCACATACCACACCACTGTAGAATTATCTGACTGATGTTTAGAGTGAATTCTTTTGCTTTGCCAAAAATAGTTGCCCATATAAGGAAAATAGTTGTTTTACTTCCTTAGAACAGTTCAGAGTAATGGTGAGTGTGGAAGAGAGGTGAAGAAGAGAGTACAGGCAGGATGGAGTGGGTGGAGAAGTGTCAGGAGTGATTTGTGACAGACAAGTACCAGTAAGAGTGAAAGGGAAGGTCTACAAGAGGGTAGTGAGACCAGCTATGTTATATGGGTTGGAGACAGTGGGCAATGACAAAAAGGCAGGAGTCAGAGCTTGACATGGCAGAGTTAAAGATGCTAAGATTTGCACTGGGTGTGACGAGGATGGACAGGATTAGGAATAAGTATATTAGAGGGTCAGCCCAGGTTGGAAGGTTTGGAGACAAAGCCAGAGAGGCAAGATTACATTGGTTTGGACATGTGCTGAGGAGGGATGCAGAGTATATTGGGAAAAGGATGCTAAGGATGAAGCTGTCAGTTAACAGGAAAAGAGGAAGGCCTAAGATAAGGTTCATGGATGTGGTGAGAGAGGACAAGCAGGTGGTTGGTGTGACAGAGCAATATGCAGAGGACAGGAAGAAATGGAAACAGATGATCCGCTGTGGCGACCCCTAACGGGAGCAGCTGAAAGAAGAAGAAGATGTTCAAAAAACTGAGATAATTTTTCAGTAAATACTCTGGAGGATGTAGATAGCCCAAATGGGGAAAAAAGATATCTGGAATCCAAGTTTTTTTTTTTTTTTTTTTACAAGTAAGCTTAACTGGGCCATAAACAATATTGTTCAGTGAAAGGTAGGACCATTTCAGGCTCATAGTTCAGAATGCCTTTGTGCTTAAAAACTTGTTCTGATCTAAATTTGTAATTGGCCTTGAGGTGCTATCATTTTTGGACTAGGTTTGGCATACAGTCGTTGCCCACTTTGAGTGGTAAGAATTCTTTGGACAGAATTCTTTGTCAAAAGCTGACTCATCAACTTGAAATGCCAAATAAGCTTGATAAAACAGCCCAAGTAGGGCTAGCTGCATTGGGGTTTCTGAACAAATTCTATGACATGACCTTGTTCAATTGTTTGACCTACACATTTGTCAGGGTCTATCTATTACCAGGAAAGATGACCCTACAACTTGCCTCCCAGAAATATCAGAAAGAGGAAGGGAAATTTGGAAGGAGCAATTTTGGAGATCTCTGGTCATAGCCATTCTTTTCTGCTTTACCTGAATTATAGCTGAACTATTTCACTGAACTGCTGCTGTCCAAGTCTTACCTTCTTTGTCACCGGGCTTTGCTGCTGATAATTGTCTGAAGGAGTTCCTATTATATAAAAGATTTATTATTAGTGCTAAAATATTTCTAAGACTTAGAAGTAGGAAATACATAAACACCTTTAGAAGGAGATCTTGTTTTGTCTTTCTTTCTAGATCAAGTATAATTTCATCAGCTTGTCAACCAGAAGTCATAGAAGAATTCTGAAGTCTTGGCTTAATATTTGCATTGAAAGATTCTGAATTAAGCCAAGCTAGCTTTCTTAAAAAAGCTTGCTGAAGATAGCAGATTATGAAACATCACCCAGAAAATCATAAGCTTATTTCATTGTATGCATCTGTATCATGTCTACTGATTTAACTAATGGTTCTATTTACTGTGTTATATTACTGTTACAAAGATATAATACATTTTCATTTTCTTCTAAAATGGAGCTATGGTAAAAAAACATGTGACTCTTAAATCAATGCTAAACCTCTTAGGTACTCTGTTTGGTATACCCATTTGGTATGTACCTCTCAAGACATCTGCAACAACTGGAAAGGCCGCATAAATACCTCACTAAACGAATCACAGGCTTAAAGCAGATGCCCTACACTGACCGCCTTAAAAAACTCTAGCTATACTCTGTCGCATATCGTCTACTCAGAGGCGATCTCTGCTTAGCATACAGGGCCATGTCAAACCCAGAGCTGTTGGCCATGCTACACTTAGAGAAATCCCAATCCCTCAGAGCCACATGCTCCAGGGATCTAAACCTTGTCATCTCAATAAAGAGAACATGCTGGAGGGATAGGTTCCTGACCCAGAGACTCCACAGGCTCTGGGATAGACTGCCCATGCATGTCAGCAGAGCGCCTCTTTGGCCCTCTTCAAGAGGAACCTTGACGACTGGATGGGAGAAGGGAAATGCTGGGGATCACGTCAGTCACCCTGCTAGACAGGTGTCCAGGGAAGTAAATAGTGTGGGAAGAAATAGCCAGGGAATTGTTATGGCTAGGCTTGTATAGGCCCTAGGGACAATAGCCTAGTACCAACCTATGAACCTATGTTTAAAGTTTACCATACTTATCTAGTAAACTTGAATCCTTATCTAGTGGGAAGGAAACTAGCTAAGTTTTCCTAGTATATATGGAGGTTAGACACATACAGATATACTAACTTATTCAGATATTCTATACTGTCTTTTGTGATAAAGCATACCATTTATCACCCATAAAATATTTCAGGTTTCTCTTAATCAAGTCAGTGGTAAATATTTTTGAATATTGTCTGGAATACTACTCCAGATGTCAATCTTGGATTTAGTTAAGCAAGTCAATAGTAGATACTTTTAAAATATTGTCTGGAGTACTACTCTAGATGTCAACAACTCTGTGTGGATCCCATGCAGACCATTCACTTTAGACTAATAGTTTCATTAAATAATCCTTATGATTCAGAACATAATCCTTCCTAATTAGACCTGTCTTCAAAACTGTGGGTTTAAAACACATGGGTGATATCTTCCTTTTGTCTATGCAAGGAAAGATAAAATAGTCCTAGATTATTTATAGTTAAGCATACCAGTCTCATGCATTTTCTTAGTCTGCCTACAATGTGTTCTTTCTAGTTCAACATTAAATTCTTAGAATGTGTTTTCCATAGGAATGTGGGATATACATGTCTAGGACTAATCAGAGTGCTATATTTAGAACATCATTGTTGATGATCTCCCACGGAGAAAACAAAAAAAATAAGCCAGTTTTCTGACTCACCCATATAGTTAAGTACAAGATATGTTGCTGGAAAGTTTAGAATATATCAACATTTCTAGATTTAATTGTTTAATTTAGTAGAGTGCAGCCAGAAGCCAATTTTCAGCTATGATCTTGTTACATAAATAAAATAAAATATCAATATGATACACACACACATACACACACACTACAATAAACAGTAATTTCAGTAAATTACAATATGTACAATCTCAATGATGTTAACAATACAATTCATTTCAAATATCAGAAAGCTCCATTCCTGAAATAGAGAAAACTTCAATTAATTATTTTGAAAAATACAAACTATATTCTCTTGAAAGTGGTTGCTTAAAATAGATCTTAATTGCTACACAGTGTATACATACCTGGCATTCAGCAGAATGTCGAGTTCCATAATATTGGTCCCCAGTACTTTTTTTAAGCATTCTGAAGAATGTGTGGTATATGAAGAATAGTACAGAATATGCAAAGTAAAGGACTTGGCAATAGGCAACCTTGAATGCCCAGTGCAAGGCTTATTTTCAATTATGGAGTTAAGCTGGGGACAATGACTGGAATGAAGAAATCAATTTAACAGCAATGAAGAAGGTAATCTGACTCAAACTGTAATTGTAAAATGCTTTCTTATTAAGGGCTGGGAATTTGCATTCTAACTAAGATGAGCTAACCATAAATCTATACATTTTATTTAATAGCATGTGAAGCCTGTTGCAATTGATGTTAGACCCTGCTTAAATAAGGGATAATCTATACCCAGTAAAGGTAGAAACACAATTTCCCATAGTTGTTTCTATCTTCAGCTATTAACAGGATCTTACAGTTTAAATGTTTTGCTAACATAATTAAAATGGGAGGAGAAAGGAAATCAAGTTGCTGATTCATACAAAATAGAGATAAACTAGTACTTAGGGACTTGAGATTATGTTTAGGTATGCCAAACATCATGGCTTTAGTTTTCCTGATATTTAATAATAAACCTAGTGAATTAAACCAGGAGTGAAGAGTGTTAAGATGGCACTGTAACAAGCTTAGAAATGATGCAGACAGTTTAGGATTTATGATAACCATATCATCAGCATAAAATAATGCTGGGATGATAGAGAATGTGGGCTAAAAATAATTAATGAAAACTGTGAATAGAAGTGGATTCAGTCCAGAATCAGACTTCCGTGTTAGTTTGTTGGGAATGGGAAGAATGAGTTTCCTACTGACTTGACTGAATAATCACCAAGATAACTATGCATCCATTTCACAGGGAGAAAACTTATAACATGCTAGCTATTCTAAAAGAAGGAGATGCTATGCTTAATCAAAGACAGATGATAAGTCTTTAAATACGTTGGGGAGGAGAAGAATGAGAAGGCTTAAGCCTTTTTGCCTCTCTCCAGGGAAAGAGGAGAGGCAAATGCTTGTGAGTACACACTCTCTCCAGTCCAAACTGGAGATCATGTGGCAGTGCTTGTCTACAAGAGGGAAGAGTCAACTAATAACATTACACAAAAGGTTGGCATATATCGTAAAGGCCCACTAAACACCTGTTGCTTAAATGTAAATGAGCATGCATAGGTGGTAGGCCTAAAAAGTAGAAAATCCCAAACTACCCCAATGGCTGCCTCATTGATGACCCTTCTTAGTCAGCACTAACCCCGGTGAGGGGGAACAAATGGGATGGGATAGTTGACTAAGAGGGGCTCTGATGATCAATTAGTAAGCAGGGAAAACAACTAAAAGATGAAAAAGTGTCACTGGATAAAGAAAGATTAGTAATATGTAAAAGTTGTACAACCATAAAAGTATCATAGATTTTCAAGAATGTAGCTGCAAGGCCATCAGGCCCTGCAAAACCATAGGAAGGTAACTTTCTTAGCAAACCAGTAATTTCTTTCAGAGTTGCGTTTCCTAAGGAAAATTAAGTCATAGATTCATTTAAATAAGGTTCAAAATGAAACTAGTTCTTCATACTGACTGATGGTCTGAATTAATTGGCAAGTAACAGATACAGTGACAAAATTAGAAACCAATTTGTTCTCATACAATAACTGAGAGAGTAGCTTTTTCTAAACATTTACGTTTTTGCCAAACTCCGTTGCAGTTAAGAGTTAACTTTGATGCTGCTTCACATTTGCTTGATGAATGTTTTTCTGCATTAAAAAATAATTAACTCCATAACAGGAGTTTATTCCAACTCATTTTAGTATTTGTCTCTTTGACAATGGGTACTAAAGCCTGAAATCACAAGATAAACAGTTATTATCTATATATATAAGTGAATTTCTTAGCTCCCTGTAGACACCACTGAGAGGGACTGAGTTGCCCTTTGTCCTTATGATTACCTCATGTTTATGAACATTCCATAGTACTAGAAATTCATTATTTGTTCTCCTCCAAGTACTGATTTTATTTATTTCAACATAAGCATACAAACACAAATGTGCAATCCTTATGCATGGTGCACATATAATCATATTCATATTAATGGCTTACTTGGATGTACCTCATGTAGTCTGTTACTTTTAAGGTTATACACATAGAAATTAGTCATTGACAACATCCGATACTCCAGTACCTGTTCTGATGAGTTAATTCATATCTCACAATCATAACACAACAATACTCAGTCCTTGAGAGATCTTCAAAGAGATGACAGAAAAGAGAAGATTAAGTTTAGTCAAGAAATGGTAAGAAACTAGATAAAATAAAAAACAAAGTCATAACCCCATCCTTCATCCTTTAGTCATTTGCACGATATTCCACTTATGCCATGTACTCAGCACGTTTCCCACCCATTATCTCCAATTTTCCTTATATATTCCATTTCACTTTTTACCCCCTCTGTATTTAGTGGTTCTGACTTTTGTACTTCCCTGTAATCATTTTCTTTGCGATCAGCAATAGTAATGCAAGTATCTGTGGAAAGATGTGGTTCAACCTTGCGGGTGTATAAAAATATTTTTGCAGGCATTTTCATGCAAAAATGTGAAATTTCCATGAGTTAGTCACATATCTAGGGCTTAAATAAATCTGGGGCCAGTCCTCCTCTCTGACTTGTCTTTCTGCTGTTCTATTCCAGTCATTTCTCCCCTTTTTCATTGGGTCATTCCTAGTTTCTAATCTAGCTCAATATGCTCTTACTATTAATTTTCTGATCTCTCCTCCATGACATAATGCACAATCACAGGGAGTTCTGTCTCTTCCCCTACTTTTCTAAGCATGCCTCGAAGTTCTAGAATCAGACTCTGATAGTAATCTATCTTTTTCGTTTAATATGAATCCTGTCTTAGCCTCGGGCCAACTGAGAACTTGTGCCTCCCCATCAGATTTTCCCAGTATTTTGGTTCTCAGTTTCTATTCTTCCAAGCTGCTGCCACCTGGTTGATTCAGTTTGATTTCCTTCACCATCTAGACTCTCCTATCGGAAGTAACCACACTCCCCATTCTTTAATATTTTTCTGAGCTGAGAGATGCTTAATGGCATCTTTTAAGTATTGTTGTGGATATGTCCCCTGTGTCTCTCCTGCACATATCTGCCAAAAGTCTAGTCTTCTAGTTCTAGTTTCACCTTGACTAAATAAAGTCATGTTTTTCAACTTTGCATTATAATTCCTGTCCAGCAAAAGATATATACACTTTAACTGGGTAGCTTTATAGTATTCTTCTAGATTAGGTAAGCACACACCTCCCTGATATGCAATCATCTAAATGAGGTATTTAGGAGTTTGGTCGAGAGATAAAGTATCTTTAGCAGCTAAAGATATGTGCACAGAAACACTAGGCAAAATAATAAAGACCATAAGGGCTTGAGAATTAATTAGGTTTACAGAAAAATTTTAGCCACAAAGATGTTTGTGGTTCCCCTGATTTTATATGTTAGCCAAGCTTATTGTTTCCGTCCCAAAAAATAGACATGAAACAGAGGAAATAAAGGGATTAATATGGCAAAATAAAAAAATTTATTTTTGTTGCCCATTTTATGAAAATTGGTTACAACCTCAGGGGATGAAATTATATTGTATATAAGCCGCTGTGGTGCAGCGGTAGCATTGTCGCCTCACAGCAAGAGGTTCTCCCGTTCGATTCTCAGCTGTAGCGCCTTGTGTGTGGAGTCTGCATGTCCTCCCCGTGGTCGAGGGGCATTCGAAAGACATGCGTGAATGGGCATGCCTTCATTGAAAGCTGGGCGTCTGGCTGGCACCTTGGCACTGTAAAAATCTACTGCCAATCATTTGCAGACCGGAGTTCCACTGTGGCGACCCCTAACCGGGAAAAGCCAAACGAAGAACAAACATATATTTAAAAATATAAAACTCCAAAGCACTGCAGCTGGAAGAAATCTGCTACATAAATATTAAATAGCATAGCAGCCAATGTGCTGTCAGGAGATGTTTACTTCCTAACTCATTATTAAATCTGACTTGCCATTTTCACTCAGCTAACCATGCTTGAATACCTATTAGCAACTGGGGAATTATTCCTGTCTGTATTAAGTTGTCCAAACATATACAGTCAAAAGCCTCAGACATATCAGTAACAAATTAACTTGCACATTCATATCTAATATAGTAGAAGTGTTTTCAAAGAAGGTTACCAAGTTAGTAAAGATGAGAAACTATTTATAAGTGGATGTTATAAGCTAGATATCTATGTTCTATTAAACCTGTTTCTGTACTTTCCATTAACAATGTTTCCATTACCTTTACTAACAAACTATTTTCATGTTAACATCTAGATAGACACCCATTCCTGTATACATATTGGGGTCACACATGCAGTCCTCAGATCAACAGGTACTTTTACACTATTAAAGGATAAACTAAATAAATTGGTTAGAATGGGAGCCAAACTACTCACTGGATCTTTTAGTTATCAGTTAAAAAAAGCAATCTCTGCCTACTGATTTATATGTTATTAACTTTAAAATAAGACTACTAATTTTATCCTCAGTAAAGGTCATAATCTGAATAGAGACAGAGCAGAGTAAATTTCTGCCTTTAGAGCTGTTAATTCCTAAAGTAGATTCAGCAAAGGCTTTGAAGAAGATAACCATCATTCCTTTAGAATGTAAGAATGCAACCTAATGTGGAAAGATCACAATGTTATTACTATTGCCTTTGTCATTTTTATTCATTTGATAGACAGATCTTCTGCCGTCTGTGATGATGCAAATCAGAGCTGGTTCTTTTGTGATCCTTTCATTCTGCACAAAGTATGGAAACTTATTCTTAACAGCTTAATTTTCTTATTTATGATTGTTTTAAATTCTGTAAGAATGTTTGAGATGCTTTTGGACAGATATTCTGGATTGGTGTGTTATATAGGAATCATTCTAGCCATCAGTTCTTTATACAAGTTACAAAAACTATCTAGCTGGAGTACAAGATATTTAGAGCAGGTCATCCTGTTTCTAACTTAGTACAGAATTATTAAATGAATCCAAGTTGGATAAATTCCATAACCAGTTCAGATTTCAGTACAATCTGAATCAGTATTCTTAATGAAGTTTGAAATAATTAACAGTTGTGATCCCCTTCAGTAAATAGGGAAGAAAACAAGTTGGGGAAACATATTTATACATTTAATAATATAACAATTAATAGCAATTTTCTCCCTGTTGAGTCATTTACTATTTGTTTAAAATTTCACAAATTCTGCATGTAGTCTAGACCACCTCTAGTAGCATTCCTTCCTTTTCTCCATATCTATTTTTGAAGTGTAACTCTCTTGGTTATATAATTTTCATTGTGTGACATCTTTCACGCATCTCAATAAGAATGCAAAGTACTTAGAATCACCTCTGAGTGAGCTGTTAATTATTTATAATAGTTATTAGAAATCTAGAATTCCTTGTACTACAATTTCTTCAGCATCAACTTCTACATGTGTCTAGGTGTACATTTGCTTATATATATATATATATATATATATATATATATATATATAGGTTGTGTGTGTGTATACATGGTGGTTTCTGCACTGAAAGAGTACAACACTGTGATTTTTCTGAGATCATCATCATCATCAGAGCTGTTGTTACACTATCTGAAATGTATGGAGCATTGTGCCTTCCTCTTTAAGAGAGTTAAACCTGTTCTTGTGTAAAATAGCTCTCGTGCAGCCTCAAGGTATTTAATGAAAGGGGCTATGAAACTCAAATCAGAAGTCAGAGCAGAGAGAAAAAAAAAGTTCCAGAGGAGTCTGGAAGAGTTTGTGATAAGAACATTAGAGATCAGTGCTGACTCTGGAAAAGGGTTCAGTCAGAGGGATTGACTGACCAGAGGAAAGTCCTGAAGACCTTGATCTCTGATATGGGAAGTAGTACTAAGTTTTATTTGATCTCTGACATGGGAAGTAGTACTGAGTTTTATTTGATCTCTGACATGGGAGGTAGTACTGAGCTTTATTTTCCTTATCTAAGCATGAGCAATACTGTAAAATTTGTTTAGAGACAATATCCACAGAAAAAATTCAGTGAAGGAAACACTTGACCAAGTAAAACCACATATAACAAAGCAAGTGAAGTTGAAAGCTTAATAGCTTTCAAAGCTTTAAGACAATGTCCTTCCCCAGTGTGTAACAAGCAAATAAAACCTTTCATTTTATATACATCAAAATTAATTAACTAAAATCACATGACACATCAAGAAAAATTACCATAAAAGGTATATTACCACTTTTAAAAGCTTAAACTACATATTCTAACATCCAGCTTGTCATCTTTACATCATATCATTTGAAATAGCATGACTAGACATATACTGTTTGTGGTATCAGTATATTATCCTTATTAAGTTATTCTTAAGATGAGGACCCCCCTTCATGCAGCTCCTCTTACACATTTATACTGACAGGAGAGACACTAAAATATATATGGACATTGAGGGAAATGATTACACAAATATGATAAACTTGAAAAAGGACACATAGACAGCGCATGTATAACCCCTAAAGTATAAGTAGTAAAATTTTGTAATTGGACTTTTAATGTTGATAAACTAGTAAGTGCACAGACACACGATTTAAAGCAGATTTTAAAGATTTGAACCCAAGACAATTAAGTGAAAACACTAAACATTTTAGTAGTAGACATGTTTGAAACAGCTTTGCGTATTAATGTTAGAAAATGGGTACTGCAAAGTAAGCTAGTAACTTTGTTAATGATAAAATGTTTAAAACTGATTTGTCTGCTTCTAAATTGAAAGCTGTCATACAAAATGTACTAATGTGAAATAAATTTAACTTGTTTCAAAAATGGGGAAGGGCTCCCATTGCTAAGTTTTTCTAATACTTAAGAAGATAGTACGAGTAAACATGTTAACACTGAAATGCATGTTTTAAACGGAAGTTTATTTATTGAATTTATGGAGTATGACAATCCTTCAGCTGGAATAATTCAGGCTGCTATATGTTACAACTTAGTGAAATGTACTACATTTTCAGAAGCCCTGCTGCATTCTGGAAGCATAATTACCCTTCTTTATGCCCCCCTATAGTGTGTAAACATAAGACTAGTAGCATCCAAAAAGCAAACATAATATACATCTACATTATCCCCTTACACATCTACAAATTCATACAGTTCTAGGAAAACTATTATACCCTATGGCTATAACCACTCATTTTACACATGATATAATATTAGGAAAAGATATGAACCAAAAGCAACCACATAGAAAGTATGTTATCCTCAGGAATCCTACAGCAAGCTGAAAGCTTTCACCAGTAAGTCAGTCAGAAACACAGCTGAAATTCTGCAACTTATGCAAAACTCTTTAATAGGTAGTTAAATGCTTTCATCCATAGGACATCATCAGAACTACCATACAACATGTGTGTGTGTGTGTGTGTGTGTGTGTGTGTGTGTGTGTGTATATATATATATATATATATATATATATATATATATATGTGTGTGTGTGTGTGTGTGTGTGTATAGCTTCCCTTCACAAGCTCAAAGTTTCAAAACTTCAAACTGCAGAGACCATAAGATCAAAGTTTTGAAATTTCAAACATTTTGAACGGAGATTGCCATACAGCATGGAACGGGAAATTTACTGTTTTCCTCACTGGAGTGCAATCTCAGAGCTCATATACTTATTTAGCAGGGGGTGTGGGGGGTACACCACTGATTACTGATTATTGAATGTAACATCCATTCAGTTTGCCAACAGACCAATTATGACTCCACCATCATGAAAAAATAACTAATATAAAGCCAAGTCGGACTTTCCCGGTAAACAAATGTTAAATAAATGAATAAAAATAGAATATTCACTTGTTGAATGAGTTTATCAGCATTAAAGAGCTCCTGGGATAACATCTTGACGCTTTCAATACTAGTAACCAAAAAGGCAACCTAGATGAACTGCGTGTGTACTTAGATTACATTCAAAATATTTTACCATTTTTTTTAAAGTCTACCTTTAACATTTCAGCTACTAGATTGATGGGAAAGACTTTGCGAGAAGGACATGTAAGTATAATATTTTTTGTAAAGCTACCTTCCAGTACATTTTTACTGTCTCATCAGATAAAAAGACTAAGGGTCAGTTCATATGTTTAGCGAGATTAGTGTCAGAGAATGACATCTTGAAATATTGAAATGGAAAAGGTTGTATATATGTTTACTGATCGAGGTTACCTCATACACTTAGTTTATGTCATCAAGGAACAAGTTCTTAAAGACATACTAGGCATAGGCCTGTTGGGGAAAGGGTTATCAAGAGATGGACCTTTGTAAAATCCTTCAGGTAAAAGTAATTTTAATAGGACTATGGTTTTAAAATGTATTCTAGGGATTTTTAATGTTAGACAGCTAACAGAACAGAATTGGAAAATATTTTCCTGTTTTGATGAGACAACTACCTTTATTTACAAAAGGAGCAGGAACATAAAAGAGAATTGGAGGTAGTGCAGAAATCTCGCAATACTACAATTTCAGGAACCTATAAATGTGGTATATGTTCGCAGTGTCCACGTATACATGTTGGGACATGAAGGTTTAGAGTATGAATTTAGGCTCACACAGAAATTTAATTGTGGCAGTACAGGTATTGTATATTTAGTCTACTGTGATCCCTGTCTGTGTTTTTATGTGGGCAAGACAGAGCATACTTTGCATAAACATATTTATGAGCATTGTTACGACACAAAAAGTTAAGAACAATGCACTGTATAAACATACCACAGTGTGTAAGGAGCATAAAATGTTCTTGCTTGAAGCACTAGAAAAAAAATTACTATTCAACACAGAGGGGGCCCATGAAAGCTTTACTTAGAATATGATAAGCTTATGTGGTAAATTAGGCTTAATGCTGAGAACTATTCAGGAATGAATGATACAGTCAGTTCCACATTAAAATTGTTCACTGCAAGGTTATAGTTGTACATGTAAGTAAGTGTGTGTCTGTGTGTATATACATGTGTCTAGCATATTTGTATAAAGGTGTTCTAGTACTTTTAATATACTGTTAAATTTTAGTGGCTGTAACATGGTCATGTGATGAAATGTTGGATGTATATATATTTTTGTCAGTGGTGTTTTATGCTACTTCTGATAATGTTCGATGGATGAAAATGCTTAACTACCCATTATAGAGTTGTGCAGAATTTCAGCTGTGTTACTGACTACGATTTACTAGCGAAAGCTTTCAGGTTCTGGTGTACGATTCCTGAGAAAAGCATAATTTCAGTGTGTTTACTTTTGGTTCTGAGCTTGTGGCGCACATATTTGGCTTTCCTGGACTGTTCTGTTTTGGTTATCTGTACCTTTTCCCCATTTTAAAGCACTGGAAATGCAGGAAGATGAGAAATCCATAGAAGCAATGTGAGAGGCTGATACACTTAACATGAAAGTGATACAGCCACTGCTTGATACACCATGTACTACAAGAATGGGGCAGCAAGGCAGTGGTACTCCTACAAAGACCCAGAACTAAAACTGGAAAATGGAATTAAAATAGAAGCTGCAAAAGTGACTTGGGGTCAGAGATTTATTAGAAGCAAGCTCCAGTAATACATTACTAGAAACCTAAAACATCAAGAGATATGAATATGGGGAACAACGCCTAACTGATAGGGAACTCTGATGTCTGCACAGATACATACAAAGAATATCAACAATGGAAAAGAGACAGGAAAAAGTACTTAGCAGAAGACAGAGCAAACAAATGGCAGTAAATATGGGAAAGGAAATGCAGAGGTCATAACCCACTTCTGCTACTACTGCAAAGCAAAGAATGTGATCCATGAGATTGTTTTTGAAAGATTTGTTAAATAGGCAAGCTCAATGAACACAAATAATTTTCGGGGGGTGACCACAGAAACACTGTCAGGTCAAGTGGCTTGCTTACGTTCAGGCACCTAGTAAGTGAGACATTTCCCTGTGGTACATTAGGTGGAGGGCACATGGCTGACGTTACATTCAGTTGCAGAGAAATATGACTACTGCAGATTCCCTGCAGGCAAAGAGAAGAATGTGATGCCATGCCCACAATTTCAATACCCAAATGCATGGGGGGAAATAATGTGCATGGCCCCCAGGCAAGATGAGACAGCAGGCAGAATGGCAGGTATAGGCATGTTAGTGGTAGTAAAACTGCAGTGCACAATAGGCAGTGCATTTACAATTAGTGTGTGTGGACATCCACCCCTTCACAGTGTCTAGGGAACATTACCTAAAATACATACTGGGACATGAGTTTGACTACAGCAGCATGCAGGATTTCCTTCATGCTGTAGCATCCTTCTATATGTTGTTGCTGCAGAAGCATGTTCTGTATGAGTGAGTACAACACTCATTACTTCTTCTGCCTCCATGCACTTGATTACTAAAGCTGTGAGCGTGGCAGTGTGTGACTCTCCTTTCCCAAGTCACCATTTAACATATTCATTTCTCACACTGGGGGCCAGATTCCAAAAGAGTTGCTCTCTGTGTAAGTGACTTACACTGGTGTAAGGCATAACTTTATATGTGACTTATACTGCAGTAAGTCACTTACTATGTCGAATCAGGCTGCATGTCTTCTGTTAGTCCTAGGGCCACATTTCCTTGTACGTGAAACAACTCATTAAAGTGGAAAATAAAATAAAATGCAATATAAA
This sequence comes from Protopterus annectens, assembly GCF_019279795.1. Classification (NCBI taxonomy): domain Eukaryota; kingdom Metazoa; phylum Chordata; order Ceratodontiformes; family Protopteridae; genus Protopterus; species Protopterus annectens. The sequence continues at coordinate 381,324,133 of NC_056747.1, read as the reverse complement.
AGAGCAGTGCAATCACTAAAATGATTAGAAAGCAAAATCTATAGATTCTCTGAATTTCAGTATTAAAATTAATATTAAAGTTAATCACGGAGCCTACTGATTCTCACCATCAGTGTGTTTAGGTCATAAATAGATCATAAACTGTCTAATCTACCAAAATCATAAAAGCAGCACACTAATAACTATAACAGAAAAACAGCTGTTATCTCTTAATATAACTCAGTAAACTAATTGAACCATGGTACAACCTACAAACTTTCATTTATTTCCAGTAGATAGGAAATTAACCAATAAATATTTTGAAATAATTGGTGCAACAATACTTCTGCAAGGGGCATAAGGAATGCTCATGTTGGTGTAGAAATAAAGCAAACATTGAAATGAGAGAAAATGCCATGTGAAGCAATATAGTACAGTTGTGTAAGTTAACACACCATAACAGCAGATGTTTAAGTACATCACATGCAGTGTCCCAAACTATCTCCTGCCAAGGATATGTCAAAAGGCCAGCATCCAAAACCTTCTGGGCACCATCCACACCCCCTAAGTGATGAAGGGCTCAAGATGAACCAAGGCCAGCATCCAAAACATCTGGGCACCATCCACACACCCTAATTTCTGAAGGGATCAAGGAGAATCACATAAAAGCAGTGGATTAGGGCACTGAAGCTTCTAATCATTCTTGCTGCAGAAGTGCCTAGTACTCCGTGCAACCACTGATAAAATCAGGGATGTTATTTTTTTCTGTACTTTTTCTCACATGCTCACATACTCCGACACTGCCCCTGATAAGCCATCTCCATCACAAGATGCATGCATGCATGCATACACATACTACGTGCTTGTTTACTTGCAAACTACAGTAGGTATTTGGGTTTCAGAGTAAACCAGAGGCCCTGGATAAATAGCAAAAAAAAAAAAAAAAGAACATTAAGAGATGGAGAGCACATACACACTCTACACTGAAGGAACCACAACCAAGGACTCATACACTGAATCAGGTGTTGTAAGATGGCAATGCTACCTACTGAGCCACTGTGGTAATAATCTGGTGCTTTCACACACAGCCTGCCCAGAGCATCAATGGCAGACATTTATTGTATGAAAACTGAAAGAAGTTATGGATAACTTGTTACATTTAAAAACACTGCAACACTTTTGTTTCAGCAACAATCATTTTATAATGATTTTAACAAATAAAATGTAAGAAACTGCTCCTGCTAAGCCAGTGCAGTAAGTAGGGAATTGTCATAAAACAAGAGCAAGAATAAGTTACTTTTACACACAGACAGTCTCTGTAGCCATCAATAACTTCTACGTTATTAAAAAGAAAAAAAAATAACATCAACGTTACTGACTCTCTACATGCACATACATTTAAAAGTAGGCCACAGCAAGGCATTCCAGTGAATGTCAAACAAAAGCACAGTAGTCCTACATATTAGCAGGGTCATTTTCATCCACAGACAGACTCATTCCCAGCAATTATAGCCACTTTGTTGACTGTACACAGTCCAACTTTCCAGTATAACCAGAATAATGGTTAAAGTAATATCTCTCAAACTTGTTTCAAACAAATGAGCACTAATCCAGCACAAGGTTAATGACTATTTTACCTCAGCAAATGAAAGCAGGGTCTGTTATTTTCATCCAGACAGGCCAGCAATCCACAAACACTACTTTACTTGTTCTGCTGTTTTACAGGAAACTGCTGCATTTATCAAGACATCCAAACATTCTGACCCCAATTTATTCTCCCTTATATTTCACACAAACTGATAATGTATGTATTGCCACCAAGCCTAATCTAGGAACAAAGGAACACACTAGGCAAGCAATCATGGGGAAGGACCATAATCTGTCTAGCTATATACACTTTTAAGCAGACAAGCTTAAAACTTCTTGACACCCTTTTGAAGCACTTAATAGTGTTCACCTCCCAAATTGAGCAGGGCTATAACATGATAACGCTTGTTAATTGTGTCTATCCACCCAGTCACAAAGACAAGTCTTACAGGCAGCCAAAACAGTTTTTAGACCTGTAGTGGCAACTTATTCCTCAGACTAAGAATACCTTAAGAACTCCTCTCTGTTCAATGAGGTTTATTTGTTGGCACAGACTTAGGTCCTTAGTAGGGGTGTTTATAGTGCCAGTGGTTTCACGAAGAAATAGTAGATCAAATAGGATTGGTTCTTTCATGTCTCAAAAAGCAGGACACAGGTCACCTCAGAGCAACTTGTAAACTACTGAATATGAGGAGAATCGTGTTAACCTATAAGGGTAGTAGAAGGCTTTACCTGTAATTCTCTTGTCTAGAAATATTTGGGCCTTTCCAGTTAAGCAACATGCTTGGATTTGTACATACCAAAGGGAGCACTCTATTCATTGATGGTTTGATAAGGGAAAGAGTACAGTGATCTACCACCATAGATGAATTTGGAACTAACTGGCTAATTGTTCACCTCGTTCCACCTGTGAACTCACATCTAACAACATTTACTGTCTATTTTTCCCCACCTGTTTACAAAACAAGTTTCAAAAATCTGATTCAAACCCTCGCAAGTCACACTCACAAAAAGAAACACCTCTTAATCCTACAAAACTTCAATACCTAACTTCTTTGGATAACAATCATGACCTAAATAACTTCCTTGCTGACCATGCTGTCTAACATCTGATCAAAGAATCAACAAGACTAAACAAACAAAAATACTCTCCTAAACATCATCACCAACTAGTCTTCATATCTAACATCATCAGTACCACATCCCCCAAATATGATGATCAATCACCATATTATTAATACTTTAAAACAACCTGAACTCCAGTTCATCCTCCATCGTATCCAAGCTAATTCATATGTTAAAGGTGCCATTAACACCAAAATCATTAATATCAATGACTTGTCTAATTTATAACAAAGACTACTTAGCATACAAAAGTGATTCTAACCCCATGAGCAGAGACTAAATAAGGCAACACACCAACAGTGGTTCACAACTGAGCTCCAGCAACTTGTTAAGCAAAGAGGAAATGCTTGGAAAGTCTGGAAACAAACCCTATATCCCACTGACTATGATGCACACACAACCTTGTACAACAAAGCAATCAAATAAATAAAGAAATAAATCAAAAACACTAAAGGCATATACATATGCAAGTGGAAAACGTCTACTGTCTCCATCTCCAAGCTTTTTTGGAAGGAAGTTAATTGCCTGACTGGTCATATCAAAACACAACATATTTCAGGCACTCATTTCCCCTCTGATTTTGAGACTTAAGCCATCAGTACATTTCCAGTCACCTCACATACCACTTCCTTCAAATACTCACCCCTCAAACCCTACCTGCCACAATTTTACCTCAAGGAAAGTATCTCAAAAAGAAAATGAAACACAAATATAATCACTCTCCGATATTGGCCCACCTGGCTAGGATGCTCTATTTTCTTGGTTCCTTAAACAATATTAGACATTGTCTCTCAAGACAAATTTTGCATATTTAGTCTCTGTCTCACACACACACACACACACACACACACACACACACACACACACACACACACACACACACACACACACAAAACAAACCTTCCCAGACATCTGGAAGAAAGCTGCAGTCACTCCATCCCTAAAAATGTGCCAAACCATCTGAAACCTCAGACTACCAGCCTATCATCTTCTTATCCCACCAAGTCAAACTACCAGAAAAAGCTATTTACAAGCATTTTACTGTCTCTTCCAATGCAGTGCTTTTTCCACTCGTCAGCACAGCATAATAAAAACATAAGCATCCAGACATATGCACTAAGTAATGCAAAGGCCACCTCACAGGCTATTTACTGATTTATCCAATGGCTTCAATGCAGTAAACCACACACTCCTACTTAAGTCTTCCTCTTACTCAAGTTTTAGACTTTATACTTTAAACTGTTTCCCCCATCACCTCTCATATACAACCTCCTCAGTTAAATCTAAGAATTGCTTGTTGTAACCACAACAAATTACTGCAGTTCTTCCCAAAGGTTACATCCTTGTGCCTATCCTTTATATCATGGTCATGAATTCCCTACCCCCAGAACTGAAAACATCCAGTGTCTGTCTTTATGCTAATGATATAGTCTTCAGCAACACAGCTACAAAACACACTCCAAAACCTGAAATCATATCTACAACTATGAATGTCAAAGACCATAATAAAGTTATTCAGCGCCCCAAAAAACTGAAACTACAACTACTAGACATTGATTGAATCTATAGAAGCAGCCCTTAGAAAGAGTCATCTCCTTCAAATACTTATTTTACTCATTCTTTTATACACATTTAACTGTATTAACATTTGTTTTCCATTTACATACATTATACATCACATTATCTTTTCTTTTTTTATAATTATCATTATTCCAACATTACATAAATTGCTGAATTCCTGCGTTCCCTTTAACCTTACTCCTCCTGATCATTCTGCATATATTATTCCCACAATTTCTATTTATTTCTATGTAATTTGCTCCTTCCCTTTTCTAAAGATTGGTCTTCCACTTTTCTTCTTTTATAATATTCAATACTTCAAATACAGTTGGTTTAGACTTTGATTTACACTTTCAAGTTGTTTAGCAGCCAACAAACTTAAACTTAACAAGGCTTTACTATGTCCAGACAATTCAAATCCTATTTCCCAGCTCACAGAAAATCATATCCTTAGTTACAGCCATTTGATCAACCAATATTTTTGACAGAATACTATGTAGTGAATTCCCAAATCATTACATTCCCAAAACAAATACTCCCAGTTACCTCTTTCTTCCACATCAGACCTCCAACATTTTCTATCTGCCTGAGGAAAAATTCTATGAAGTATGCTTTGGGTATAAAAATACCTATGCAAACACTTCCAAGCAGTGATCCTAAAGCTTCTGGATTTTGTTGCATACATGGGATCTATACATATGTTGCCCTGTTGTTCTCTTGTAAACTGCTTTTCCAGTCTCTCTTCCCAATCTTTTCTAACCTCCTCTATTGATCCTTACAGTTATCATGCAATATTTTATATGCCCTACTAATTATCCCCTTTTTAATATCAGCTTCTGTTTTAGATTCAAATAAAATCCCACTAGAGCTGGTCCTTCTTTAAGATTTCCATATCCCTTTCTCTTTGCCTATACTCTGATATCAATCACTGGTAGGGAAAATAGTCTCTAGCCTGCAGTTCAAACATCTTCTTGGCCTTATCACACACTATTACATTTCTCTCTCTAGTTACTTGCTCCCAATATCATGGTTCCACTGCCAGTTTTCTCCAGTAAATTCCAGACCCCTCCTGTCTATTCTCTGTACCCCTACTTGCAATTATCTCTACTGGCAAATTCTTCTTTCTCCATTCTCATGTTGACTTGGTTCTTAGAATACTTTCTGCAATTTTATGAGTATAATATTCTGTTTGTTATTGTTCTTCTTAAGGATCTGCATCCAAATACTGAAATCCTTACTCTCTCTACTTGTTGAGCTTCCCCTGATCATCATCATCCTTTTCTATCTTCAATTATAACATTCTGCTTGTTTTATGTATATGAGCCTTAACTGTATATAGCTCTAAACTATCCCTTCAAATCAGGCAATTTAAAACCACCTTATTCCTTTGGAAGGATCTCCCAGTTAAATTCCTTCAACTCTAATAATCATTGCCCACAACCTCTTCTCTGGATGATAAACATATGTCTGACCCATATGTAAAATTAAAAGGACTAAAAACATTTTCACTGCTTGCATCTTACGATCTATATCCATACACAACAGCTTCCAGATTCTCAGTTTTTGTAGTTTTTTTTTAGTTTATTCTCTTCCCACATATCCTTAGCTGCCATAACAGAAACCCTTTTAATTCTTACTCCCAAATGCTTCATCTAATCTTTTTTTCCCCAAAATATCAGTATTACTGAACCAATTCATACATGGGTACATAATATACAGCTAAATAGCATTTGTTTTATCTTGATTAATTGTATATCCACAAAAGATATGAACCTGTCTCAGAATGTTCTACAACACTAAGATCTCCTTTTCTGGATTTATCAGGTACAAAATAATATCTGCAAATAAAACCAACTTTTCTTGATTACCATAACAATTACATCCTTGCATTTCTTAGTCATTCATTCTCTTACCTACTGGCTCTAAATATAAAACAAGGAAGACACCCCTGCCTGATTCCTCTGGTCAAACACAACTTAGCAGAGAGGATCCCTTCCATTTTAATTTTTGCCTCTGATCCTTCATATATCATCCTAATTAACCATATTATTGTATTAGGGAATACAAATGCTTCCATTGCACTGCTTATAAAATTCCAGCTTACTTTGTCAAATGCTTTCTCTGCATCAAGACCCACCAACAACAGTGATATATGTTCATATGTTCTGCTTTCCCCCTGAATCATTATTGTTCCATTAAAGTTGTTAAATGTTTGTCTCACCTCCATAAAACCGCACTGATCCATATCCATCAGTTTTGGAAACACCTTTGCCATTCTTTTAGCTAGTACAGATAAAAAATATTTTCTAATTATGGTTTTAAATTGAAATGGGTCTGTATAAAGCTGATCTGATGGGTCCTTACCATCCTTATGTACTACAGCCACCACAGCTTTTTTTCAACATGTTGGTGTTCCCCCTTTCTTTACAATACTGTTAAAATCTTCCAGATCTTTATCATTTTCCTCTCTCACAACTTCCAAACTTCCGTATGAATTCTGTCTGGTCCATGATGCATATATCATCCCCTCCTAGCTTGGCTTTTAGTTGTTGGGCCTCATCTACCTCTAAACTTGGCATAATTATGTCTTTTATAACCATTTCTAGGTGTGCTCTTTCTTGATTTCTACATTTTTCTGCCTTAATCAAATTTTTATAAAATTTCTGAAATAGCTCTAAAACTTCTACAGGATATCTGGTTATTTTTCTTGTTATATGCTACCATAACAACCAGTTGGCATAATAGTTAAGGTCTTCACCTCCCCTTCGATCCTGACCTCTGAACAATGTCTGTTTGGAGTTTGCATATTCTCCCTGTGTGTCTGTGTGGTTCCACCCACCTCTGAAAAACATGCTGAGTTTTTCCATCTTAAAACTCCCCAGTGAATGGAGTTGTGGGCAGCAGCAGCACAGACTCTACATGGTACCCTATAGGAAGAAGAGTTGTACAGACCAACCTCTTTGGGCATCTACTGTGGTGCGCAGTATCCTCAAGATAGGGGAACACGGATCAAAAACTGGCTGCTGTGGTAGGGCTAGCAACTTGACTGTATAAAAATATGGCTCTAGGTGACTTGGTCATGTTGACTAATGTCGCCAAAATGGGCATGGGTAGTTTCAGGTAATAAATGGGTTGAGGTCCTGGTCTACTCAGACTTAAGCCAGGGACCCATGCTAACAGTGGGAGGGGTGTATGGGCCCCTGTTGGCCAGTGTGTGCCCCCCCATAAAGCCCAGTAACTCTAGTCAATACTCGCAGAACAGTGTCTAGCTACATTTGCTCCTGTTCTTGTTCTGGGAGATCCATCTTATTATGCAATACTTTACCAGACACTCTAAGTAATTCCTATTACTTAACTATCTCTTTATTTTTATCCTGTTTTAAACCCCATTTTCATTTTATCCCACTCACTAGCTATAACTTCTGAATATATCTCTAAATTTCCTAATAACTTTTGAATAATTTCCACTACTCATTCCTTAAACACCTCTCTTTTTAACAGGTAGGTAGGAAAGCACCAGTGTCTCATTTTTACTTCACTACCCGTCATTATATCTTAGTTTTTATTAGTGTGTGATCCAAAATAGTTATTGGATGTGTGCTGGAGCTTTCAATTAAATGAAAATGTTTATGTGAAATATAATTTCTACCTAGTCTAGCTAAGTTATAGTACCTTGGGGAATAATATGTAAATTATGTCCAAGTTTCTACTACTAAATTCATATCTTCAATACCAAATATTTTAATAAATCTCTTCTGACATCTACCTTCTTTTCTTATATCCTCCCCGGCAGGTCCCCCCTGATACATTCTCACTAATGCATGCAGGAGTTCCCCTATTAACTTAGAACAAACAAAACTATGTACCTCTTCAAAAAATTAGGTTTAACCCTCCATATACCAACAATTGCCCCAAATTGACAGCTGCACCCAAAGGCATTACCTAACCTAAAATTAAGGTTATATACTCTAAAACACATGCAGCAACCTGTGTTCCTACTTGATGTCTGTTCTTTTCTTATCTCTATTCCCCTTCCAAATGTGAAAGGCAACTTGTATGCTTTCAGAAAACATTAACTTTTAGTCCAAAGAAAAAAGTGCACTGGGTATTATTAAATAAAACTGAACTGTGATCCGTTCTACTAAATGCTTGAAGTATTAAGGCTGCTAGCTCTTATTCACTTTCCATAATTTCAAGCTTTATTTTTCACTGAACTGCTTGCCATTGTGCATTTAATTTTTTTATCTTCCCTCAGGAAAGAATGTTCAGATTAATTGCTTGCACCATCACAGAACCTGTCTATGAATCATTATAAATCTCACTCAGAACAGAATGTAAAACTGCCTATAGCTGCAGACTGCTCAACTCACACTGAAAATTGTCTAATGGAAAAAGCAAGCTAATACCTTTGCAGTTGTAAGAAACATAGCATTTATCTTGGCTTTCATCATTTTGACTTACTTTTTAAGCCTAAGACAGTAATCTAGGCATTCAACATTGCAAACAATAAGAGAATATCTAAATTCTACTTATAATCAGTACACTTTTGCATCCCACCCCTCCAGCCCAAAATTACAGCATAACATTAACTTGCTTTTGTCCAGCCTTTATCTTCTTATACAATGAAGCCTATATTTCTTTCCACTAAAAAGTACTTGTTTACTTTAATATCTTTAACACACACAAACATCACTGAAAAGACTCTACTCATTTAAAATACCCTGACTACACACTTTACAAAACTGCTTTATTATAAATAATGCACAGTTTATACCATTTTTAATATCATGAAATGTTTTATACAAATACCAATAAAAATAAAAACTGTTTTACTTAATGTAACATCCCTTCCACTTTTACTGTCATTCTAATCATTCATGATATAAAGTAGGATATACGCTTTGCAGTCCACCCACAAGTCTAACAAAGTCAACAAAAATCCAGTCTTTCAGCCACTTTTTCTAGCAAAGCCTTATTTCACCAGTGTTATTGCTGCTTTATAGTCTCTCATTTACTCACTAATTTCAGTGTTGCTGGTCTTTTTCCTGTTCATCTCCATATCCCAACACCAGACAGTGGTTCAAGTCCAATGTACTCCTGATTCTTCTAGTCAACTCTTCTGCTCATGTCTGTCTCTCAAGAATTTTCTTTGGAACATGGGAAGAGGTTTTACTGGAAAATTCTCTCTAGGAACATTGTCAGAAAAATGAGAAGCAGTGTCCCCTATTGCTTGCTGGCTCAATTTTTGTTGGATAAACTTTTTTATTTCATCCTTAGCCTATTCTGCTTCAAAAAAAATACTCTGATCCTCCAGGAAACTAAATACTCTGAAGACAGCTCTATACAGCAACTTGAATCTCACACCAGCTGCTCAACATTCCCTAACTGCCAAGATAAATTTGCTTCTCTTCTGCCTGCTGTACAGTGAATAATCATTTTCTACAAACACTCTGCTGTCTCCAGTTTTTAACACTTTGCCCTTCTGCCACAATATTGTCAGGATCAACTCCTTCTGCTGTTATGACTGCATCTTTACTAATATATGTCTTGGCTGCTTTCTCGTGACTATGTTTGAAGCATACACTCTGTGTACCCTTTTAACCAATATTGTTGTGGAACACCAGTCCAGTTGCTTATTTTTGCTTTCATAAAATTAATAGAATCTGTTTCTTCTATTTTCCCTGGTATAGCAGAAAATTTCATGTTTTCTTTGCACGTGTTCTCTTATAACTCTACCATGTTTTGAAACAACTCTTCTTGAGAAGCCTCATACTCAGCCCATTTTTCATTTTGTCACCCGATTTTTTACAGGTTTGTCATGTTATCTGAACTTCTTAAAGATTCTTCTATTTTTCCAGCTTTTTGTTATTTGAATTGGTGTATTCCACCAATGTTTCATTTATTTTAATTACTTCTCAGTACATTTGATTTATTTTTCCTATAAATGAATAGAAGCCATCTCTTAAACTGAAGCTTGAACTGCTTTTTGGTGAACATCTGCAGAATCCTTCCCAGACAGCATTTTGCTTTTCACTTTTTCTGGTTGATTTTCTTTCAGGTTTTGCAAATTTCTTTTTTTGCTGCCATCCAGGTATTATACTTACTAAATAACTAATTTTTAACCTCAAAAATGTTTCAATGGCACTCCTTTTTCTCATTTTCTGTTTTCACTCTGGAAGAGCCGAAGTTAAACTGTTGATCAGTGTGCATCCATCTTGGAAGCATACTTATATTTTACTCTTGATCTCAGTCTAAGCATGAAATTACACATTGCAAAACTTGAGGACAGAATTAACTTGACTCTGGGTGATACAAAATCTCACAACTCTTAACCTATGAAAAAAGAAATGCGACTGACAAAGCATCTTTCAAATTCAGTCAGAATATACCCTAACATTACTTGCATATTCTTCTATAAAAATACCCTAAAGAATTACAAACCCTCTCAGATGAGAATTTAAGATTCATGCTCTTCTCTCTTTCTGCTAAAAATAAGCACCACTGTATCACACTCAAGTTGGACAACTGAATCCCTATAAAAGAACATGCACAATTTCTGTTCTTTTACCTTACCTGTAAAACACTTTGCAGTGACTCTAGCCTTCCTGTTAACTTACAGACTAGCTATTAAAGATACACCCTACCACTTTAGCTCTCAATCCAATAATGCCCAAGAACTGATTTTTAATAAGAACCGATTGGCATCTTTAAATTGTGGGACTATCTCCCTTCTGAACTCAGTAACAGTTTTTTATTTATTTATTTGCCATTTGTTAACCAGGTTAGTCTAGCTGGGCAGATGTCCTTTTTCAGCAGAGACCTGAGGATAAAAGCTTTCAGTACAAAAATGATTTTTTTTTACAATGAAGTACATAGTTAAGCAAACAAACATAAGGAGATTTGTCTTTCACATAAAGAAAAATAAGGATTCATTTAATACGTTGTTTGAAAGAAAATAAAATGCCTCACTACAGCAAATTCAGAAAAAGATTATTAACCCTTCTGGGAAAGAATGCTGTGTATGCATGCTTCACTCACTCAACAACTACATAAAACAAAACTGACTTAACCAGTCCCTTAACTCTACAAGCTCTTCACCATCTTCTTTTTATATGCTGAACATTACTACTAAAGTTAACATGCCAATCTCCAGCTCACTCCTAATTACCTAAAACTGTAAGTCCCCAGCCTATAACAGTTACTACCCTCCATTTTATTTCAGTTATACCAAGAAAATCATGTGTCCACTTGATATTTCTAATATCCTTTAAAGTAAATACCGTACACTACTACTTGCTGTACATACGAACTTCCCCCTCATCACTTTTCTATAACTCTTAGATTGTGGCTGAAGTAGGTCTATGATGGGTCACTCTACCAACAGAGTCAACAAATATAAATAATTAAAAATAAACAAACAATAGTATTAAACTACATCACAATAATTTAAAACAGGTTTAACAATAAGTATACTATTGTTTTTTAATAGAACAAAAGCTATGCATTTTTATTAATGCACATTGTGTCAGTTAACTTCCATAATTCCCTTCTGCACATTTTGCTGTTAAAAAGTAATTATAGTTGAGTCGATTATCCAAACTAATTTGGACCTAGAGTAGTTCAGATAATCAAACTATTCGGATAATCAAACATATAAATGAACAGGATAAAAAACTTCTAAAATCTTTTTTTCTGCACACAAGAATACACTTTTCAACCAATGATTCCAGTGGACAATAAAGAATATTTTTCACACACAAGCTGGCTATAAGCTTAAAAAACACGCTCAAGCAAAAATGTATAATGTTTACATATTCAGACTTTATGATTTTCCCCTACTCGAAATTTTTGAAGAGCTGGTTTGGATAACTAATTGTTCAGATAATCGAGACTCTACTGTAATTTTAATTAAATATGCACTACCTAAAGTCTGGTGAAATAATTCTGAATCTATTCTAAATTTATTTAAAGTTCAGTCACTTTTTTCAACTAAATTGTTTTTTAATAGGGCTAGTTTATCCATAGCATTGATAAAAAAAAAAAGCTACAACACAGTAAAAAGTAAAGCTATTTTAAAAGTCCTAAAGCATTATTGTTGTCATTTTCTAATGCAACAAAGCTCTTTCGGGCAGGTATTACAAGAATATAATGGCTCACAAAACTGCTGGGTGGTCTATTTCTCTATATAATTCTAACTCTGGCAGGTATTATTACTTATTAATCATAAAAAAGACATTTTGAAATATTTAAATGGGAAAGCAATTATATAAAAGCAAGTAATTATCACATCCTGATATGAGAAGAAAATACAATGTCAACACTTACTATAAGTTTAATATCATGTGGAAACTGTAATATGTGGGTAGTTTCCACACCCGAAACAGATTTATTCCCTAGCAGAAAATATAGTTGTGTAATTTGGACTTGCCCATAGCAGTAGATATTCAAATTTCTCACTTTTGCCTTTTGGCTATATGATCTATCAACTGGACAGCTTCCAAAAGTTCTGGGTTCCACCCTCATTCCCTCCCTTACTTCCACTCTGACTACTGATTGGTCAGCCCTTGGGAGAGAAAATCAGAAGTCACAGTAGAATAGAATATCGTCAGGACTTTCTTGTCTAAAATTTAAATAGAAGTGTAGTCATCCTGAAGTAAACAAAGAAGAAATAACCACCAAGCTACTTCCCAATAAAAACTATGAACAACAGGAGAGATACAGAGGGTGGGTATGTCTTCTGCAGCATTGAGGAATTCTAACATCTACAGTTATGGTTACGTTTCATCATTCCCACTGCTACAGTATCCTTTAGGCTATATGGGTTGATCACCAAAGCCTATCCAACCCAGCAGGAGGAAAGATAGGAATCAAAAAGCCCCTCTAGAATAGTCCTAGGAAAGTCAGTCCTAGATCTAATAAAAGATACAGTTTGGAATGCTTTATAAAGGTATGTACAAGGATCATGTAGTTGCCTCTTTTGAGCTTCTAGAGTCTAGCCTTTTCCAACATCCCATCAAAAAAGTCAAGGCCCTGATACAGTATGCCTTGATACTGCCTGGGACTGGATTAGTAAGATGGGTATAACAAAAGGTTATAGCTTAGGACAACCAAGAAGAAATACTCTGTTTTGGTACAGGTTGTCTTGTTCATAGTCCCAACATAAAAAATAAATAGCTGATTAGGATTTCTACAGGACTTAGATCTGACAAGATAGTACTTGAACTGTGTAGCACATATTCAGAAAAAGTAGAATCCTTTCATCCTGGTTGTAACAAAATAGAACACTGGGAAATTAATGGCCTGATACAAGTTAACTCTGAAATAACCTTGGGCATGAATGAGGGTTTTGTCCTTAGTAATATCCTATTCATAAGGAAGACCAGTAGGGTTTGCTCACCACGAATGCATGCAGTTCAGATATTTTGTTTGCAGATGTCAGAACAAAGAGCAGAATACTTTTACATGTAATAAACCTTAAGTATGCTACTGTGCAGGTTCCAGTGAAGATGCAGAAAGTAAAGATTCTAGAAAGGAGTAATCTGTAAATGTGGTGATCATGGGTGTAACACTCCTTTCATAATGTTTTACAAAAAAAAAAAAACACAAAAAAGTGCCAAATTCCTGGGCAGACACACTGACACGGCTGGTAGATGTACCTTGTGAAGAAGTACAGAGAGCCAAAGGCTAGTAACTCAGAAATATATAAGCACCAGTGGTACAAATTCTGTAATAGGCTCTTGGTTATTGGTAAGGCACCAACTAGATTTCTTTTCCACAAGCCTATAAGGATTTTCTAGTAGGAGGATTTCTTGCCTCCTTTAGTACCTGCTGCACATCCTCTGAAAAGATGTCTAAAAGGTCCTAGACTTGACTCATCTAGGCAGATGTATTAGAATGGGGTGTATCAAACTACCCCTGTCCTGTGAAGGTAGATCCAGATTACGCAGACATTTGTGATAAATGCCCTTGCCCAATTACATAAAAAAGGAGAACAATTGTTGCCTGGGCATAAAGGGGGGGGGGTCACCAAAAATATTTGAAGTTTCATTCTGAATCTTCGGAACTACCCTGGAACAAAGTGGAAAGGGAGGAAAGGCAAAACAGGAGCATTCCTATACAAGGGAATGAGAAGTATATGTACATAGTTTTGAAAGGAGAAAACCACATCTCTCAAAGTGCTTCCCATAGCTAGAACAATTTCTGGAAAACCCCTGATATCATTTCCAGTACCACAAGTCTGTCCTGGACCTGCTCAGCTTGTCTACTACTACATTTTGCTCTGACAGAATGCAAGATGCTTCGGGGGAGGGGGTAAATAATGCTGAAGAGCTAATTCCCAAGTGGTCATAGCCAGCTTGCATAAAGGCAACAAACCTTGTGCCTACTAGTCTTAATATTTATGTACTTTGGTCTGTCTGACTAAAGTAATAGGTCTTGTACCAAAACCTTCATAGAAACTAATCCCCCCAACACACACACAATCTGAGTAGTCTGAATTTACAAACCGAGTTGAAATATGAGGAGAAAAGGTATGACCTGGATTTATTTGTTTATATAGTCAAATGCAGTCTCTGAAATACATATCGCTCAAGACTAATATGTGAAAAATCAAGAGGATACAAACTTTGGGCCCAAGTGGCCTTTTTTCTTTGTTTTTATATAACCCATCTCATGTAACCTGACTAGAGCATCAAGAAAATAATAAATCATTTGAACCCCCCATCCCCACCCCTCCAAAAAACAGAAAACTGAGAAACTCTTTGGCCAAAGTCTGTGACTGAGAAGAGAACCTTTGGAAATTTTCCAGATAACATTCATCTTCTCCTGTAACAAAAAGTCAGTTTATGCAGACAGTCTAAAATAATACACACCCGGTCAACAAATGAAAATAAATAAATAAATCTGCTGAATTAAAAATTCCTTATTCATTCTGGCAATACACTGATGAGGAGAGAATTCCCCAGGACAGGTTGTCAGGACCAGTTTCTGTCAGTTTTGGGTTTTAGAATCAATAAGAAGCAGCAGCACTATCTCTATGTCAGAGACATCTAGCATGTTATCGTCAGGAAAATTCTAATTTTCCTGAATAAAGTGCTCCAAGATTGACTGGCTGAAATGTTTTTCATTTTGATAAGGTAAGAAAAAGATATTTTATTATTAATGCCATATCTTCAAATGAACAAATATTAACCTATTATTTTTTTTCTCTTCAGGTATTTTTAATGTCTGACCTATAGAAAGAAAATTTGTCTCGTCAATAGGACCCTTTTCCTGGAAATGTTGGGCAGCATCTCCAGAAGAAGCTCCTCACCCCAGTAAAAATAGCTTTTCCTTGTCCATTTCAGACATGAACGGTCAAAGAGGATGTGGCTAACCCCCAGTTCATGATGGCCAAAAGGACTTACACCACAGGAAGCCAGAGAGGTAAATGAATAGCCTGAGAAAAGACAGTTGGCCACTACAGAGACTCCCACTATCAGCTGAGACAAAGACTGGGCCTACATAACCCACAAGGTCTCTCTCTGCTAAGTTATTTTTTTTTCTAGGAACTATGGAATTGGACCTGCAGGACTGGGGTAAGTATCCATGCTGTGACCGAGTAGGATTCTTCACATGCAGAAAGACTGCTAGAATGAGATGGTTTGAAGCTATTGTGAAGTAGTTTGTACAAACAGCACACAAACAATAAATATCCCCAAAACACTGTAATACACAAGTAACACGTGAAAAAAATAGGAACCCCTTTGGAATAAAATATGTATGGCAGCAAATAATGGCAGCCAAGTTGTCACATTGTCTGCAAAAACACTGCTTTACTTGATAAATTCCTTGTCACAAATGAAAACACTTCCCATTATAACACTATAGTTTTAAATTACACTAAGCAAGCACAATCAGTAAATTATTACAAGAAAATAATCTCCAACTTACCTGAAGCTAAAAATGGTGGATCCCAAGCAGGAAACAAATAGTATTATAGAAATGGTTGTTGTTGTATCTTTTGGTTTAGGGGTCGCCACAGTGGAACTCCGGTCCGCTAATGATTGGTAGTTGATTTTTACGTGCTGAGTTACCAGCCCTGACGCACAAAGGACCGAGTCCTATTTTCAATAGCGAATGTAAAAAACACTTTGTATCTATCTATACACACACACACACACACACACACACACACACACACACACACACACACACACACACACACACGTAAAATAATTACATTTTATGTGAGGATGGGTTCCCCAAAGAGGAATTACATGCCAGAAAAGAGCTGAAGACCGGCTGCTGCTCTTACTGAGTGAAACTCTAAGCTGTTTCTTCAGGACACAGTAAGAAATTACAGAATATCAGATTGCTGATGTTCCCACCATAGGGCTGAGCAATCAGTAGTCAAAGTGGAAGTGAGGGAGGGATCTACAGCTTTTGAAAGCTGGCTCGTTTTTTATGTCTGGGGCAATTTGCAACATACACAGCCTAAAGGCTACTTCACACTGGGAATGCTGATCATAAATTACTGGACACATTATCATGGTTAAAAACTATGTAATTAATTGCATCCAAGCAGTAAAGTGACAAAACACTTGTTTCTCCTTCCTACCAGTATCTATAGGTATCTCACAAGGATCCATACTTTGACTCTTGATATTTAATATATGCATAAATAAGCTTTACACTGTCACATCTCTACCTACAATGATTCAGTTATGTAGATGATGCTACAATCACTTTTTCCACTCCCTTCTTGGAAAAGCTACAGTCCATTAGTCAAGAATCCTACTTGGCTGTAGAACAGTAGATAGAAAATGCTAAAAAAAAACTAAACTGATGCCCTTCCTCTCTAAAACCAATTCCCTTAACTAATAGCTTTACTAAAAGTGTAATATAGTTTTAAATTAAAATTATTTATACAATACTTATTTTGATTGTCTTCAGGTTTAATAGTTTTACTACTTCCTCTGTTCAAAACATTAAACTTGACCAGGCTTCCCTCACCATGCTACCTGGGTTAACTATTGATAAGCCCCAATTTGATACTTGTATAAGTAATGCCATAAAGAAAACTCACCAAAGTCCTAGATCTTAAATCTACTGCACATGCTTATCTCCTATCAACACTTTTATATACGTTAGTAAAAACAGGTGCAACACATAACAGCCTCTTAAGAAAGCTTGAGCAATGTTACAATAAAATTGCCAAATATACTGCAAATTTACCTAACAGATCCCACCGTTGCCTTCCACTGTCAAAACTAAACTGGATTAGGATTCCCAAACTATATTACATTTGTTCAGAGAAAAACTGCTCTACCCATATTTCACATATCAGATGTGTGCCCTTCCATGTATACCTTCCTGCAGTTGTATAATCCATGCAGACTTCTCCACTCTACAACAACCCAGAACTCATGAGGGGATGATCTTTACTCTAATTTTATCTCCAAGATATGGAACACCATATCCACCCTACTTAGAGAAATAGACAGTAAGCTTCACTTTTCTTCTAGTTAGCCACAGTAGCCCTTTATTGTCTGTGTTGGCTTACATGAATCTGTCAGAAAAAACCCTCTGCAAGTAGGACCAGGTGCACAGCAGGAACTGATACAAATAGACAAAAAACGCTAGCACCAATTACAGTAAAAAGCACCAAATAAAACTAATAAATTAAATATATAAGTATTTTATTGAAAAATAATATATATCCCAGACCGGTTTCAGTCACCAGGCTTTCCTCAGTTGGAGTGAAAGTAGTTACAAATGTGAAGTGACACACATGTATATATAACATGAACCATCCAATAGGATTCTTCCCAAAGTGTTCTCCCCAACATTCAAATTGTTTCCTGTGTTGAAAATAAAAAAAAAAAAAATGAAAAATTATACAATAAAACCACATTATTAATACATATGATGTAACAAATAAAACATGAAAATCAAAATCAAAATAAAACACAAAATATTATAAATGGTCATTCAAACCGGGTGAAAACAAAGCACCCAATTTGATGATCCAATACTTCTCTTTTTTAGTAAGGATTGAGTGCCATCCTTGTTTGTTGGATCTGTCACCAAGAATCTTATCAATAATAGTGAACTGGAATCTGGCTGAGTTGCGGTGTAGGCAATGTCTGTATAGAGCATTGGTCTCTCTCTTTGTTCGTATGTCACTACGATGCTCAGACATATGCAAACAAAGTGGTCATGATGTTTGTCCAACATAAAATGAGCCACATGTACATGTTGCAAGGTACACCACCCAATCACTGTTATAGCTGCCAAAAAATTTTATATCATATATCCTGTCAGTGTTTTTGCTGAACTGTTTGGATGTGAAAATAAATGGACATGATGAGCAATGACCACAGTTGTAAGTGCCCCATAATTTGTCACCTGTCATGGTTAATTGATGGTGTATAGCTCCAGCCGAGCTTACCCTTTTAAAATGTGAGAAAAATGACCCAAGTGTGCCTCTTCTATATCCATACTTACATACATCACCAATCAGAGGTGTAAGTTCATCACTGGCAGTAAGAATGTTCCAATGTTTGGACATAACATTCTTGATTAAGTTGATATTTCGTCCAAATGTTGTGATGAACTGAATAGATTCATCCTGATCAGTATGAGTTTTATCACAATATGTGAGAAGTGAGGTTCTAGTTCAGTTGGAGGCAACTTGTCGAGCACCCTGGATGTCCGGCTCATTGTAACTCCTAGCTCTAAACCTATCGACCAGATCCTGTTGGGATTTTTCATCATTTTCTGAGGAACAAATTCTACGGATCCTGAGGAATTGAGATTTGGGTATGTTTCAGATAATGTGGTTGGGGTGCATAGTGGTTGCATGTAATAAGTTGTTGTACTAAAGATATTTGCGAAATGTTTTACTTTGTAAAGTGTCATCTGGATTCAGAGTTATGGTGATGTCCAAAAAAATTAACCTCAGACCTGTTGCACGTTAAGGTGAATTCTATGCCCCATTAATGGGGGTGCTTATATGAATCTGTACCTACACCTTATCAAACTTAGTAAATGTGCAAGATAAGCCTATAAAGACATTACTCTTAGGCATTATTTTTTTCATTTCCTTAAGCCCAAAAACCACCTTGGGGGAAAAGTTATTATGACATGCTATAAACTTCATTAAATAACAGCACTTGAAACACAAACAAAGAGAAGTCAAGTGTTAGGTGAAAGACTAGTACCATACATCTATATATGTCCTTGGGAGGAAGTAAAGAACTTTGCATTATTAAGTGACCAGTCCTTGGAGATTTAATGTTATGGTAAGTAGCATACACACTATACTGTTTTTTTCAGGGAGGATCATTCTAACAAATCATAATGTTAGGGTAGATTCATTCCCAAGCAGTACTGATATACCAACATAGGGACAGTTACAAGATCACTTCTAATACAGCTGTGACAAAGCCTATCATGCCTCAATGACTGGCCTTATAGCTTTTTTGTGTTTAGTGAAGGTATAGAATGTGGACCATCTGTCATCTTCAATGAATCTTCGAAAGAAAAATTTCTGAAATATGTTACTGCCCTAGAAAAATGCATACTAATTGCATTTGTAAAGACTCACTGTATTTTTTCATATCAGTAAATAATGCAGTGGTCCAAGCACTTACAGTCTGCATAACAACTGACTGGGCTTCCTTCTTTTCCTTGAGGTGAACAAATAGTTGTCCAGCCCTTCCATTTCCTTTGGTTCCCCTTGGGTAACACACAGCGCCCTGTGCAGATATATCAAGTGCAGACAATGCTCATGATCATTTCAACAGTTAGCAAAAAGAATGGTAGTTAAATTGACTAGTTAAGAGCTACCTCTGATACTACCTTACACTTGAAAATAGGATTTGTATTTACTTTTTCATAATGGAAATGAAATAAGGAGGCATATAAATGAAATATGTAATAAAACAGTAAGTGTTAGGTTAAAGAACAGCCGTCTACACAGAATAAGAGGAAAGCAGCAGCATTTTCCAAGAAAGTTATTTCACCTATGCAAATTCAATGGCTTCAGATAAAGGTAAAAGTTCAAATACCATAGCAGAATATTCTCCTTTGGTGGTCTTAGATGTAAAACTACCTAAAGGAAGGGGTTGAAAACAGCTATGTTGCAAACTGACAGACTATAGGTAAACAGAAATTACAAAGGCATTAACTTTGAATTTTAAGCAGTCTAGTAATTTTAGAACAGGACAATGAAAGAGGTTCAAATGTTGTGACAGTCTGTAAAACAAATCTCTTCTAGTTTCGGATGCAAGATTTTCTTGTATTAAGTCTTTTGACATTGTTTAGTACCAAGATCCAAGAAGAATGTGAATTGTTGTTCGGTATCAAAATTCTATCCTCCAGTGCTAAAAAAATTCAGTTTTTTGAGTGGTATGTAAACCTTGTCCTCTTAAAATGCTAGTAAGGATTTGCCAGTAAGCTATAAATACAATTGTTTCTGAACTTACTTTACATCCCACCTACTAACTACAATTTTATCATTTTCTGCCTTACCTAGTTCCTTCCCTTATCTCCATTTGTTTGAATTTTTAAGCACTTATCACACAATCTATTATCTATCTGACAACCCCAATAATACACCTCATCAAATACTCAATGTTCAAAGTATCTTTTATACTGTAATAGTTTATTCTACTTTCATATCAATGTATCTGCAATTGTTAATGCAAATTATTTAATGTCTGTTCATGTATATTACCAAATGTTTGTTTAAACATGTTGGTAATTTGTTGCAGCTTGTCTTCCCAGGCTAGCAATGAAAAGTTTTTTTGAAGATTCTGTAAAGGTAGTGGCTGATTAGTAAAGAATGCTAGGGCTGACTTGGTCAAGGAAGAGCAAACAGGATTTTGTTGGCTCTGCTTTGCTTTGAGCAAGAAAATGGTGGGAGCACACATCAAAGATCTGATTCCATCTGAATGAAGAAACATCTGTCTTCCATAATGTACTGTGGAGAATAAGAGGACTAAATTATTTGACTTGATTGCTGTAGTGTGTCACAAGCAGATGGGCAGGGAAAACATACATCAAGGTTGGATTCCATCTGAAGGAGGAAATGCCTATTGTCCATTTTGCACTTCAGGGAATGAGAGAAAGTACAAATGTGCAAACCCTTACCATAACAGAAGATGTCCTTCTCTTCACTATTGCAGTTTTCTTTACTAAAGGGATTCCCTGCCATGGGTAGCCCAACTTCTGGCCAGTATACCAAAGCCTTAGCATTTTATACACGTCATACATCTGTAAAGCAACCATTTGGCAGCCTGCGTTTTAGACCTGCTCAAAGAGTCTATCACTAAGTTTTGCTCAGAAGGAATGTATACTTGATACCAGACAGCTGTATCCCAAACTTGAACAGCTTGCCTGCAAAGAAGGTTGGACTGTAACTCCCCTTGATTATTGATGTACCACATCACTATGGTATTGTCTGTAACGATTTTGAGAAGCCCTGGTAGAAAAAGGGAAGGAAAGGTCTGGTGTGGGGGGCTCTCATCTCCTTGATATTGATGTAGTCTGACCTCTGATGAGGGGGTTAGAGACCCTGGACCTTGAGGGGACTGAAAAAGGCTCCCCACCCTTTGTCTGAGGCATCTGAAAAAAGTTCCTGAGATGGAACTGGGGGCTGAAAAGCAAGTCCTAGATTGAGAGACATCTGATGAGTCCACCATTGAAACTCGAGCTTGAGGCATGGAAGAAGAGGGACTAGAAAATCTAGAGCATGACAGTGTTCGAGCTAAACTGACTTTATGAACCACTGTAGTTTTCTCATATGAAGCTTGGCAAGAGGCAACATAGGAATGGTGGCAGCCATGAGTTCTAGAGCTCTTAGAAACTCCCTGGCTGTATTTGAAACCTGAGGAAGAAGGGATCAAAAAAAGATGATTAGAGAAAGAGCCTTGGGAGGAGGCAGTGAAGCCAGCATAGGGATGTTCTGGAGCCTGCAACCAACAAATGATCCTGAGAAGGAACCAGGACTGATTTTTGGAAGTTTATTGTAAATCCCGGACTTTGTAAGAAACAAACAGTATAGTGGAGATGCTGCAAGATCTCAGAGGAGGAAGCCTAATGCAATCCGGATAAGGAAAGTTCTGTTCATACTACAGAGAAACAGCTCCTCGTGGTCCTGTAGAGTGGTCCTAGCAGCAGAGAACTGAGAAAAGCGACTACTTTCCCGATTTATGTATTTTTTGCTGTCTTTTACCTGAAATACCTTCTCTTGCTTACTTTGAGCAAGCTTAAACTGTTTTTTTTAACTGTTTGTTGCATTATATATTATCTGCACTTAAAGTTTCATTTAGTTGAAAATTGGTCGAAAGTTGTTTGTTTGTTAAATTTATCTGTTGAGGCTGCCCACTAAAGTGGGCTAGCCTGTGTAACTGATTTATTACTGTTTCCTGCATTTCTACGTGCTTTCTGCGTGCTTTCTATCTCAAAAACAAAAAAAAAACAAACAAAAAAATATCCTTGTTTTTCCCGCCTCTCCTCGACTAGTTTAGACCAGTATACAGGCTTTGCTGTATTCTGGGCTGTGTTGTAGTTACTGTGTTGTCCATTGCCTTACTTGGATAGAAGGAAGTTTCTTTGCTCACCAGTAAGAGTGGGGAGCCTTGAACAGCCTATCTGTCCCTGAAGGAGTGACCTCAACACAAGAGCTTGTAGTAATTGATTGTTTTGGCCAATTTCTAGCTCTTTTGAAGTTCCCTGTTTAAAATCCGCCTACGAGCATTTTTTTCTGGCTATACTACTCAGAAACAGCTCCTCGTGGTCCTGCAGAGTGGTCCTAGCAGCAGAGAACTGAGAAAAGCGACTACTTTCCTGATTTAAGTATTTTTTGCTGTTTTTTACCTGAAATACCTTCCCTTGCTTACTTTGAACAAGCTTAAACTGTTTTTTAACTGTTTGTTGCATTATATATTATCTGCACTTAAAGTTTCATTTATTCGAAAATTGGTCGAAAGTTGTTTGTTTGTTAAATTTAACTGTTGAGGCTGCCCACTAAAGTGTGCTAGCCTGTGTAACCGATTTATTACGGTTTCCTGCATTTCTGTGTGCTTTCTATCTCAAAAACAAAAAAATATATCCTTGTTTTCCCGCCTCTCCTCGACTAGTTTAGACCAGTATACAGGCTTTGCTGTATTCTGGGCTGTGGTGTAGTTCCTATGTTGTCCATTGCCTTACTTGGATAGAAGGAAGTTTCTTTGCTCACTAGTGGGCATGGGGAGCCTTGAGCAGCCTATCTGTCCCTGAAGGAGTGACCTCAGCACAAGAGCTTGCAGTAATTGGTTGTTTTGGACCATTTCTAGCTCTTTTGAAGTTCCCTGTTTAAAATCCGCGTTTGCACGGCTTTGCGCGTTTGTGAGCATAGCACAGCGCCTGTTAAACTTTTTCTGGCTCTGCCAAGTCTGCTCTTCAAATTTTCCCTTAAGAAAGCTCTACTCTTATAATAATCAGTCTACTCGCTTTATTATAAGCCTTGCACTTGTTCTCAAAACCTCTCTTCTAAGTAAGCACTCGCTAACTAAAGTAAGCACTACATCCACCTACCACCCCTGTGAGTACCCACTTCCCTTAAAGCCACAGCACTCCCTTATAATATTCTAGCATGTCGAGTGGTAGATTACTAGCATCCTCTCCGGTTCAGCTGGTTAATCTGGGAATCTTGAGACAATGCTACAATTGTCTCATGTACACAGACAACCCTCTCCTCCTCCCAACAAACACAAATACATGTGAGAGATGCAACTATATAGCCAAACTGGAGGCTGAACTCTCTCAACTCAGGACTGGCAAGACCAGACAGGAGGAGAAGGTAACCACACACACACCAAACCCAGTCCCACATAGACCTACCACAACTGCAAACCAAACACATAATAACACAAAGACATACTCGGAGGCTCTAACAAAAAACTTACCAAAACAACAGAGGCTCCCAAAGAAGACACCCAAAAATCCACCACCTCAAAACATAACACATGCAACACATACTTCAATAAATCAGTGTGTCAAACAATCTCAGCCCTTAAGGCCAAACACCATGCCTGATACACTAGTAATAGGTGACTCTATAGTCAGACACACTGACGTTCCGCTTACCAGGCTGAACAAGGAGAGGGTAACGGTGAGCTGTCTATCGGGAGCTAGGATCCACCACATAACACACGCACTCAGGTCACTCCAAAGCAAGTACAAATATGACTCCGTCATTCTCCATGCCGGCATGAATGACCTGAGACGTACCTCCCTGGACTTCATGAAAAGGGACATAGAGGAGCTCTCTGATTATGTAGCCCAGGCTGGTATGACCCTGACCCTGAGCAGCATCATGCCCTCACCAAGAATAATGCCACGATACAAAGACAAGATGATCAGCTTTAATAATTGGCTCAAATACTGGTGTCATTCTAGGGGGATCCAATGTCTGTCTGCTTGGGATGACATGCTGGACAAGCCACGCTGCTTCGCAAGGGACGGCTTGCATCTGTCGCCACTGGGCTTCCGGATATTGGCTAAGGCTCTTGCCACCCACATAGTGCCTTTTTTAGGCAAGGCTCAAAAGACAAACCCACCTCCTTAGAAAACAAAAATGGAAAAAAATTAAGGGTAATGCTGCTCAGCGCCAGAAGTCTAAATCTCAAGATGCAGGCTCTTGAAGCACTCCTCAGTATGGAGAACATCAATGTCTGTGCAGTAACTGAAACCTGGTTCAAGGCTCCTGAGAGCACCCCAGCACTACCAGGCTATACCTTGTATCATGCTTTTCGGCCCCAAAACTCGGGCCAAACCAAAAAGGGAGGGGGAAGTGTCCATATTCATCAAGGACACCCACACCTCCAGGTTAGTGGCAACACATGAAGCATCAGAGACCATCCAGGTGCAACTAACCATAGGCAAAACTGCTATACAACTGGTAGCATGTTACAGACCACCCTCCCAATCTCAGGAACCCCATTCAGCCTTTCTGAAGACATTGGAGGATATGAATGTCTCACCAAACACCATCATATTGGGAGACTTCAACTACCCTAACATAGACTGGGTGCATTATTCTAGCCCAAACACCCTAGCCCAAAAGTTCCTGGAATTCATAAATTCAAATGCAATGGAACAGCTAGTCACCTCTCCCACAAGGGGAGATAATATACTAGACCTGATCATCACAAACATGGGGACAAAGTGCTCCACACAGGAAGTATACCCCTCACTAGTGAGATCTGACCACAAACTAATCACCCTGGATATACATATCCCACCTCCACCCCCAACACAAAAGACTACAGTGAAAAACTTTTCAAAAGCCGACTTTACACTTCTTAAAACTGAGATGGTATCCTTTAAGCCCACTGGGCCAGTGGAAACCACATCCCACAATGCAGAATCCTTCACAAATACTTTCTATGGACATCTCCAAGAATGCATGGATCATGCAATCCCAAATAAAACCAAGACCCTCTCCACCAAGGGCAGGCATCCTGTCTGGTGGACCCCAGCCATAAACAAATTGTATAACAAAAGAAGGAAGCTACTGCACGACAGAGCAAAATCCCATAAAGAGAAGGCATCTCTGACCAGCACTAGTAGAAAGCTACGTTCTCTCATAAAAACATCCAAGGCCAACTTTGAGAGAAAAATCGCTATGGACACTAAAGATAACCACAAGGCCTTCTTCTGCTATGTTAGAAACCTGGGCGGAAACCCTCAGATATGTTCAGAGTTAGTTCACAATGACAAAAAATACACTGAACCCACAGATATTGCCAACATTCTGGCAGACAGGTTCAGTGCAAATTTCTCCCCTCACTCACCCACAAAAGAAGAAATACTTATCCCAGCTGAATGTAACCTCCCTGTCATCTCAGATGTCCAGGTGAGAACCGCCCTCAGCAAAGCTAAAAACACAGCATCAATGGGACCTGACTGTATCCCGGGTTGTGTGCTACATGAACTCCAAGAGGAGCTAAACCCGCACATAAAAATGCTATTTAACCTTAGCCTTACTACAGGATATGTACCTGAACACTGGCGTACAGCAACAGTAGTCCCACTCCACAAAGGAGGCACCACTGCAGACCCTGGTAACTACTGCCCCATAAGCTTAACCAGCCTGGTCTGCAAAGCTATGGAAAGAATCACTATGGAACTCAAACAGAGACATTGGGGACTTACAGACACTTGATCCTACCCAGTTCGGCTTTGTAAAGGGCAGATCCTGCCTTTTGAACCTGGTTGACTTTTTTGAAACAGTCACTAGAGCCATTGACGAGGGCAAGGCAGCCCATACAGCCTACCTGGACTTGGCTAAAGCTTTCGACACAATACCCCACTCTGGCATCATAGACAAGCTCAACAGCTTAAATGTAAATCCATATGTCACAAGATGGGTTGCAAACTGGCTAAAGGATAGAACCCATAAAGTCAAAATCGCTGGAGCCATGTCAGACTCAAAGCCAGTCACAAGTGGTGTTCCACAGGGCTCTGTCCTTGGACCCCTCTTGTTCGGCATTTATTTCTCAGATGTGAAAGCAAACATGGGAGGGTTGTGGCTGACAAAGTTTGCAGATGACTGCAAACTAGGCGCCATAGTCGATACACCAGCTGACACATACATCCTACAGAAAGGCCTCACTGAAACGGACAACTGGTGCTGGAGTCATGGCCTTAAACTTAATGCCAAAAAATGTATATTCATCCCCTTTGGGAAAAACAAAGTACCCACAAATTATCACATAGACAGTAACCCACTGAGTACGGAAAAAGTAATCAGAGACCTGGGGACCCAAGTCGATAGTGACCTCTCATTTGACACCCACGTTGCCAAAGTGGTTAGAAAGACTTTCTACCTTGCCCACCTTATCATGAAGGGATTCACATCCAGATCTATACTATACCCCTATACTCCTCCCTTATCAGGCCCATGATTGAGTACAATGCCCCATTTGGTGTGTACCTCACCCAGCACTTGCAACAGCTAGAGAGACCCCAAAAGTACCTCACCAAGAGGATCAAGGGTCTCCAACATATGTCATATGCTGCCAGACTAAAGAAACTCCAGCTCTATTCAGTAGCATACCGCCTATTCAGAGGTGATCTGTGCCTGACGTACAAGGCCATGCCCAATCAGGAATTGATGGACATGCTCCACCTCAAAAAATCCAAATCCATCAGAACCACGAGAGCTAAAGATTTAAACCTCAGCACAAATATGAATAGGACATGCTGGAGGGACAGATTCATAACTCAGAGGCTTCCCATACTCTGGAACAGAATCCCAGTTCATGTTAGGCAGAGCCCCTCACTGACTCTCTTCAAGAGAAATCTTGACGAGTGGATGGAAGATCATAGGTTTACCCCAGGGGTCATCTCTGTGTCACTACTAGACAGAGGCACAGTATTCTAAATCTATTCTGTACACTTTTGTACCATTACATGGGGTGGCGAAAGCCACATCACTATGGCTAGGCTTATAAATGCCCCAGGGCAGATAGCCTAGTACTAAACTATGAACCCCTCTCATCCTAATAAAAACAACCACAGGAGCAAGGTATTTGGTAAAAACTCTTGGGGAAATAGAAAGGCCAAAGGGCAAAGCAGAGAACTGAAAATGCAAGGAAGAAACAGAGAAATGTAAATATTTCCTGAAAATGTGATACACTGGGATGTGAAGATGAGCATTCTTGAGATCCAGGGAGATCAAGAAAGCCTAGGGAAAAAGAGGATGAAACAGGATCAGAAGGGACAACATCGGAAAAGAGGGGGTCTTCGGAAAGATGTTGGGCTGACAGATGTCCAGAATGAGTCACCAGGTACCCTCCCCTTCCCGGGAACCAGAAACATTCTGGAATAAAACTCTTTTTCCTCCTGGGAAGGGAGAACACCTTGAATGGTACCTTGAGCTAGAAGGCTCCAAAGTAATTCTGGGAAGAAAGGAAGATGTTCTTGAGGTGGTTGAGGGATGCCCAGAAAAGGAGGAAGGGATTTCCATATCAAGAAATATCCCTGATGGATGACAGACAGAACCCAGGAGTCTTGAGTGATCCTTAACCAAAAGGGAAAGGACAAAGAGATAACAGAACCTAGCTCAGGAAAGGGGGGAGCAAACAGTCAGACAGAACTGGCTTGCCTTGAAAAGGAGGTTTCTGATAAGTGAGCATTTGAGTAGACTTAGCAGGAGGAACCCACCTAGAGCCCTTCTTATCTTTAGAAGGAGGTGACTTCCTTATGTTTTCTTGGCATGGTCAACTATTTGGGCAAGTTCATTCCAGATTTCAGTGAACTTTCAGCACCGCTAAGAGAGCTGACAAGCAAAGATGCAACTTGGTCCTGGTCAGAACACCATCAAAGAGCATTTGATGTCCTGAATCAGAGAATTGTCAGTCCATGCACCTTAAGATATTATGATGCTCACAAACCTGTAACTCTTTCTTGTGATTCTTCGAAATTTGGTCTTGGTGCAGTCATTCTTCAAGAGGGTAGACCAGTAGCATAGGCTTCTAAAACTTTATCCCAGACCAACATGCAGTATGCTCAGACAGAGAAAGAGCTCTTGACAACTGTGTTTGCATGTGAGAAGTTCCAGGATTATATTTATGGCTGACCTCTTCAAATTGAGACTGACCACCAACCTTTGGTCACTATTTTAAAAAAGCCAATGCACACTGGTCCTGCGAGATTGCAAGAAATGATGTTGAAATTGCAAAAGTACAATTTTCACTTGGTTTACAGAAAAGGCAATCTTTTTTATCTTGCTGATACTTTATCCAGATCACCCAGAAAAAAAACACTAAACAGCATGAAAATGAGAAACCTGATTTTGAATTCATGGAAGTGAGAAATGTTTCTTCCACATATCTTGAGGAGATTAAAACTCACACAGTTCAAATACAATTGTCCAGAAGCTCAACCACTTTATCAGTCGAGGATAGCTGTCAAAGCAATCTTGTTTACCACCAGATGTGCAGCAGTATTTTCCTTATGGACACGAGATTTGGTTTGAAGATGGTGTCATCACGAAAAATCCAAAAGTGATTGTTCCAAAATCCTTGTGTGACACCCCACCACTGGACCAATAGTCAAGGAGTCTCAGTCCTCACCACTGGCACCAGGGGGAATGTACACAGAGAATGACAAGGTACACACACAGTATTACCAGATGCAGCTCTGCATCAAGTGCAATTTCCCTTAAGAGCATGAAGAGACCACAGTCAGTCCGAGGCTGGTTTCTTCCTCTTTCTCCAGATCCCCAATAAGACTCTCTACTGGCACAGCTATAGAGTTGAGATCTCAGCTGAATGGCTAAGCCAAGATTCTCAAACACCCTCTCTGTCCAACCAGTACTTCGTGTCCCTGCCCAAGTAGTTGACCCACACTCTTTGAGGTTTGATTTATGCACACACACACACTCCTGGAAAAGGCTGGCACACTTATCTCTTCCCCCTTTTTGCCCAGACGGTAAGGTAGTTATCACTGCCACCAGCCAAGCTCCTTATCAGCTACTTTAAGGCCCTTAACAATGGGTGTCCAATTTTACTGTGTAATGTTACTATCAATACAAATGGTAGTTTGACTTAGAGCAAGGCTATTAGGACCGGCCCACATTGTGCCACCAAATAAATATGCAAGTACTCTCAGAACTTAAAATATCTCTACACAGATCAGCCACAGTGAAATGTTTAAATATATTTAATAATAATAACAGAACATGACAATACTAATTATATATATTTACAGTGACATCAGAGTTCAAAACCACAGGAAATATTTAAAACAACATTGCAGGACAGTCTCAAATAAATGAAAAAAAACATCTAAACTATGTTTCACTATATTCCTGACTAAATCTAAGAGAATTACTATACCTTAGTTAACTTACTTACACAGCAAGGCAGATGTGGTGAATGGATCTTCTCTAGTTGTTGTTGTCAGGTCCAAAAACAGAATACAGAATGCTTTTTCTCACTCAGAGACTTCTTAAATTAATATATAAAATATTACTTGTGGGATAGCTTGCAGAATGACATTATTTCTTATCTGCCTATATCCTAGGTGAACCCCCACTGCTGGAATCTGGCAGTATTTAAAATCTTCTTATGAAAATACATAGACAAGGGCTTTTCCTCAGATCTTGGTAGATGCTGGAAGTCATAAAACAATAAAACACCTCCAGGACAATACAGAAAGTTTCCTAGTTTTAGACATTATGTCTCCTTGCTGCCATAAAGTAATTTAATTTCAGCTATTTTTCTGAAATTTACTAGACTGAGGTTAACCTCCTGTATTCCAATGTCCACTGTTAAAAATATATACATTTACACAGTTACAATACTGACTGTACATTTCTGTTCTTTTCGAGTAGGGCACACTGTGGATCCACACAAGCATTTTGCAAACCCTTTTCAACCCACGTCTGTACAAACAAGTTTGATATGCACATATCATATAGTTCTAAAACAGTTGTAACACGAGCATCTTATATGAATCATGTTGATATCCAGAAATAACAAATGTTTACAAAGTTCCAGATAGCTGTGCTGGCAGTATCTTCTTTCATCACACCTTGTAACAAGGGTATATTAAGATCTTGCACTGTGGCCACGCAGGAACTGATTCTACCAAAAGAAGGGCGAGAGGACTAGTATTTTGACCTATGTCAAAAGACGTTGAAAAAGAACTTTCAGCTTGTTCTGTTTGTAATAGTACTAAGCTGCATCAACAAAAAGAACCACTTCAGCTAAGCCATATTCCTGAACTACCTTGGTCGACACTAACTACAGACATTTTCAAATGGAATGGTCAACATTACTTGGTATTAGTAGACACTTATGCAAAATGGTTCAAAATTGATCTACTTCCTAATCTGATGTCCAGTACTGTCATTACTATGTTGAAGAGATATTCTTCTGTCCATAGTAGTCCACACGAGGTCATTTCTGTCAATGGTGCACAGTTTACAAGTCAGCAGTTCAAGAGATTTGCTGAAACTTGGGACTTTGTTCATGTTACAAGTAGTCCTGAATACCCACAGTCAAATCACTTGGCAGAACGTGCAGTTCAAAATGCAAAACAGCCGTTGGAAAAGTCTAAATGTGACAATACTGATGTTCTTCTAAATCTACTAAATCTCAGAAATATACCTCATGACAATCTTCTTGGCTCATCTGCCCAGAGGTTAATGTTGAGGCAAACCAGAACCATACTGCCAATCAGTAAGAATTCATTGGTTCCAGGTGCTAACAACAACAAAGCAGTAAAAGCTCAACTTCTAAAGAAGTGTTTGTCCTAAAAGTCTTACTATTATAAAACCAGCAAATCTCGGAATCCATTAAAAGATGGAGAGATAGTGAGAATGCAGACAGCAAAAGGATTTGATCGAATGGGACTTGTGAAATATTTGTGTGAAGAACCAAGTTTGTACATCATTGAGTTGCAAGGCATTGAATTCACGTGGAATCAGAAATATTTACTACCGGTGTTCGAGCCAGTGTTGCAACATTTTGCTTGTAACAAAGATTCTAATTCTCAGAGTGATTTGATCAATGTTCCTGTTACAGAGAACATTTCATTGCCTGTTCCTGAAACTATTCCCGAAAGTCCTCAAGAATAACATTCCCAAGTGAATGTCTCTGTTGCTAAACCCAGTTTTAGTTATTAAATTATGTGGTCAGGTCGTATCTCAAGACCTACTCTCAAATACACAACAACCTGGACATGATTGTTATTTGTATAATTTGCATGCTCATATGATTGTCATTGTTTATTTGCATCACCAACTAGTTAAAGAGGGAGGATATAGATCAGAGTGCATATGTTCTTTTAAGAGCTATTCCAGTCATTGGGCACGTGCTTGTAAGTACTGAGCATGTGCAAGCAAGAGTGCCATTTTGTAGTGAGCAGCTGAGGTGTAAGCATGTATGTGTGTACTAGTCAGTTTAAGTTTAATGTTACTGTTCTCCATCCTGATGTTTGTGTGTAACAAACTACTTAAAGAACACCCAGCCTCATCATCTTATTGAATATACACAAGACGAGCAACACTTCTGTCTTATTACAGCAGCAAACAATTAGCAATAACCACTTTCTCCAGTGTATGACTAATATTACTGCTTGGAATTGCCAGTAAACATTTCAAGGTGATGAGAATGTAACTGCCTGCTGTATACCCATTTTCTGTTCCCCACTAGATTAATAAAGGGAAGGTGCCCTTTTCCTTTTTTTTTCTCTTGTACCTTTACAGGTACCTGTAAAAATGCATATTTTGTAAACATCTTTATTGAATCATACATCTAGTACTAATGGAATAGTATTATCATACAAGAGATTCTACATATATAACTACGCCAATAGGATTACAAATAATTATTTTTCTTTGTTTCAAAAAGGCTTAAAATTCATTCCTACTAGAAATTTGGAAGTGCTTTTTAATGAAAAGTCTTTTGGAGAGTATTATAGGCCTATACAAGATGCAAGTACCTTTAACCCCCCCCCCACTCCACCCCATTTTAAATGCATTTGACAAAGCTGTAGAGGAAGATTTGTATAAACTACATGCCAACTCCCAAAAAGAAATCTAATTATTTTAAAGTTAAGAAAGAGAATTATTTCATAATTTAATGGAGGATGATTCTATCCAAATTACGAAACCGAACAAAGGTGGGGGGGAGGGTAGTGTTGTTTGTGGCTTCATCTTATTCTGAAACAATGTATAACATTTTGCATGATAGTGAAACCTATTCTGAGGTGTCAGGGAATGAGGTAAATATCGCCTATCAAAGGATAGACTCATATTGAAATAGTATTGAAGAATACTGTTTGGATCAGAAGATAACTGAAGAGATTTATAATTTTGTAAGAGTGGAAAAGCCTATTACCCCACCATTTTTGGCATTCCAAGACCCCAAAAAATGTGGAAAAGCCCCTTTTTAGGCCCATTGTTGGCTTAAACCAGTATACCATAAGGTACCCCAGTTAATTATAGATACTTGGGATTTTCTTGGAAGGTTGAAATATGAAATATGGTCAAAAGAACTGATATTTTAACCATATATGTAATAAATTTATTTATAGTGATTCCTAAACAAGAAGGTCTTGAATGTTTCTATAATACTACTAAACGGTACACAACCTTCTCAAGTGATAGGGTTAATCTATCGGTAGACTTTATGTCCCTAGTTTTAGATAATAATTACATTTATTTTAAAGGGGAATTATTTAAACAAAAACAAAGGGGTAGCTATGGGGTTATCGTTTGCCCCATTTATGGCAATTTAGTATTACTGGACTGGAAAACCACATCAGTTTTTAATTCAAAATATTTTTGTAATATCAAATTATATGTTAGATTTTTAGATGATATATTTATTTTATGAAAAGGCCCTGAGGATTTGATATCAGAATTTATCAATTATTTGAATTATACATCTATCTTTTTAAAATTCACCTACTGATAAACGCAGGATAAATTTAGATACATTTATTGCACACACTGGGAATGGATTTAAATCTAAGGTTTATAGGAAACCCACCTACAGTAACTGCTATTTAGAATTTACTAGCTGCCACCCTCTTAGTCAGAAAAAGAGCATTATTAAGGGTCAGTGGATTTGAATAGCTCAAATGACATCCCATTTTGAAGATGTCCCCAAAGAATTAGATGTGGTGGTGGAAATGTTTACAGCTAGGGGGTGACCCTTAGAAATGGTTACGGAGATAAGGGATTACATCCTATCAGAATGGGGTATTCGGTATAAACCCTTGTTAGGTATAGGGCTAGATTCAGATGCAAAGAACAAAGATGGTAATAGCTATGAAAGGGCTATGGTTATTCAACACTGCCCCCAAACTAGTGAAATCACAAACATTATTAGAAGAAACTGGAACATATTAAAAGCTAATTATGCAATTTTTCAATTACTAGGGTCTGAACCCAAATGTAGCTTTAAGACAGGACGTAATTTGAAAGACTGTTTTGAATATAGGCAAGGGAATAAAATAAACCTTAAAGGTGGAAAAGTCAAATGTGGAAGTTGTACACAATGCTCTTACATTTTTGAAACTAATAATCCTGCTTTTAGAGAATGGTTTGCACTCCTTCCTTGAATTTTGTAAGGGGAACTGTCAGTCCAAGTGGGTTGTTTATTTAGCTAAGTGCTCTAGTTGCCCATCTTTTTACATGGGCAAAATGGAGAGATGCCTCCGGAGACAAATCTATGGCCACATTTATGAAATTGGGAGAAAGAATGATAAAAACACTTTATATAAGCATTCTGTTAGGTGTATCAATTACAAAAGGTTACAGTTTTCTATTTTAGAATATATTAAACACAATCCGAGATGGGGTAATGCTAATGTTAAACTAGAAGTACAAGAAGACATTAAGTGGCAATTTAAATTGCATGCATTTAAAGAGGCTGGCTTAAATTAATATAGTTCTATACAACCTCTTTCAAGGATGAGATCTATTTATATATAAATACAGTTTTAGCTTCCCTCCATTTAATGTAATTTTTAAAAAGTGGGTTTAACATTTTTTGATGGTTGTGAAGTCATTTTTCAATGTACTACTATACTTTTAAACAACTTTGTATGTTAACCAAAAGGTTCAGCTGTGCTAGAGTATAAAAGGGAGGGTATTTTTTTAAGATGTTTTATTCTAAAGAACTCCTGATTTAATAAGGACAAAAGCGCTCAATAAAAAGTTTTTATTAACTTTTTGGTGGCCCTGTGTCAGCTGCCAGCATTACATTTGTTTAGTCTGAGTTTTTTTTTAGTTAGGATACAGGATCTGAACTGCCTAAACATAGTTAGGCATTGCTAAGTTTAATTCTGTTGACTACCACAAAAACAAGTACTAGAAAATGGAAATCAAAATCTAAACCAACTATGCTTGAAGTAATGAATATTGTAACAGAGATAACAGAACAGGAAATAGAATCTTTGAAAATGGGTAGAAGTAAATTACATAGAAAGAAATGGAAACTGTGGGAAGAAAACATGCATAAAAACGTTTTGGAGGAGGAATGAGGTTTAAGAGAAGGCAGGAATTGAATAATTTATGTAACGTAATGATTATAGGATATATAAAAATATATGTGATGGATAATGTCTGTAAATGTGAACTTGTTAATATGGTTTGCTTACTTTAATATAAATGTAAGTCTGCCTATATCACAAATAATTAAATAAAGGCGTTTAAAAAAAGTGCATGCATCTTAAACATATTCATCAACAGGTCACTGAAGAACGTATAACTTTGTAAAAACTGTTAATATATATTTTGTTATAAATGTAAATGAACCTCAGTCACATACTAAGCATATCTGCTTCCAATTACAGACATTAAATATTGATGTTTGCATGTGCTGGCAGTCATTCTGTGCTAGTGAACAGCAGAAATTAAGTGGCCGCAGAAATCACTTGCAGACTTTACAGCTTCTTACAGAGGCTGCCAAAAGAAAATTGTGTGGCAGCAGCGCGTATTCTGCTTCAGAGATATTACTCCATTATACTGCAGTATATAAAAAGCATCACAAAATTTACAAATTCCAGGCTTTACTTAACAGACTTTCCATACTACTGATATAATTTAAGACTGCAGCCCTTCCATTCAGAGTACATATCAGTTACATACTGATGGAAATATTATACTCCATGATAAAGAATTTGTACTGGCTAATATTACTGAGGATGTAGGCAAAATAAAGCCTATTACAGCCCTATGGGGAATCACAAATTCCCAAAATGTTCATTATACACTATAAAATACAACAAATGGCTTCCATTAAACTATATATCTTGAAAAGTACAGTTGTATAAACTGCTCTTACCCGTAACAATGGATGTTTGAATTATTCACTGCTGCAGTAGCCTATGGGTGTACAAGGATACAGTAACTGGACAGCTTCCAAAAGCTTTCACCTCTTTCCACTCTGTCACTCTGGACACCTATAAACTAAACCCTTTTGGAGGGAACTACATATGTAGCCAAAGAGTTACTAAAAATCTTCATGACTTTCTTGGCCTTAACCAAAAAAAAGGTAATTCATTCTAAAACTGACAAAGATATAAACAATTATATACTTTATATCCCACAGTAGAACTATATACTAGAAAGGATAAGGGTCCATAAGCCCCTGGAGAATGGCCATAGCAAAGCCTGCTGTAGACATGGAAATAATCCAGTTTGTACCGCTTTGTAACTGTATGAACAGATGTCAAGGTTGCTGTATCTAAAATGCTTCTACAGTGCACTTCTTTTCAGTATGCCATCACATAATCTAAGGCTCTAGTCGAATATGCCTTACAATGGCAAAAGTATTCTGGGCATTGTGTTGAGTAACAAAACACAATTGCAGAGAAAAACCACCTAGAAATAGTCTGGTTAGATATTAGTTGACAGGTGAACTGTCTTAGTCCCAGAATAGGAAATAAATAGCTGGTTAGCATCCCTGAAGTACTTTATTCTGTCAAGATAGTACCCCACGTTGCCTATGCACTTCCAGAGTATGAAGAATCTTTTCTCCTTTGTTTTCTGAATCTGGATATAAAACAGGAAGATTGATTGCTTGATTCAATGTGAACTCAAACAATCCTGGGCATGAAGGAGCAGCTTGTGTGCAGTGACTATCCCTATACAGTACCATATATGGTTCTCCCACCATGAGGGCCTGTAACTCAGATACTCTCTTTTGCAGATATCAAAGCAATGAGAACAGTTCTCCAAGTCAGGAACCTCAAATTAACGAGCCAAGAAGGTTCAAAGGGTAACAGTCAATTTCTCCAGCACAAAACTGAGATCCCAAGTAGGAAGAACCTGTTGATGAGGAAATCTCAGGTGTAAAACCCCTTTCAGAAACTGTTTTACTGTAAACAGAGAGAAAAGAGGTGGATCCATGGTAAGACATGCTAAAATGGCCACAAGATGAACCTTTAGAGGAGCATATATGAGGCCAGAGGATAGTAACTCACACAAATATTTGAGCACCAATGATACAAAATCCCTGATAGGCTCCTGGTTACTGAATAGACTAAGCACCAGTACCTGCCTACTGTTTCTGTACCTATTGTACATCCTCATGAAAAATATACCTAAAAGGTATGAAAATTGAATCATCCAGGCAGTCAGTTGAAGTTGTTTGATGTCTGGGTGAATCAAACTCCCTGCCTCATGAGAGTACATCCAGTCTGTGAGAAAGCTTGTGATAGCTTTGGTCAATTCCATAAGAAAGGATAATAACTTTTGCCTGGGCCAGAAGGGACTCACCACAATGACCTTTTTTATAGTCTTTCTGAAACTTCAGAAAGCTCTACTCTGGAAATCATTGGAAAGAGTGAAAATGCATATAGGAATATCCCCAAGCATGACAATAAAAAAACAACCATACTCCAGGCCTGCTTGCAAGGAGTCTTAGAACAGAATTTGCTTAGCTGTCTTTTTGAAAGGAGGTAAACAGATCTACCTCAGGTGTTCCTCACATCTTAGTTTTGGAAGCTCTCTTTGGTGAGCTTCCACTCATGAGGGTCTGTCCAGGACCTGCTTAGCTTGTCTGCACTGTAGTTTGCACTGATGATATGTAAGACACCTGGAGAGTTAAAGAATGATGAAGAACTAACTCCCAAGCTATCACTGCCAGCAGGCACAGAGGGTATGACCTGGTGCTCCCTGCTTGTGTATATACACCATATCACTGTGGTGTTGTATGTAATTATCTAGGATGATGCAG
Organism: Protopterus annectens; assembly: GCF_019279795.1. Classification (NCBI taxonomy): domain Eukaryota; kingdom Metazoa; phylum Chordata; order Ceratodontiformes; family Protopteridae; genus Protopterus; species Protopterus annectens. Next base: position 381,286,148 of record NC_056747.1, on the reverse strand, counting down.
ATACTTTATGGCATAAATCATGGCCAACATTTCTTTGATACTGATGTGCTTTGGTCTGTCTGAACTGTCCAACAGTCCTTGTACTTTTAACCCCTTTGAAAATGCCCCCAAAGCAAAGTCTGAGGAATTGGTTATTACATATCGTGTTGAAATTGGGAGGGGAAAAGGGAGACCTGGATTCGGAGCCATCTGATCTCTCCACCAATGCAATTCTGACTTTATAAAGCCCAAAACTGTAATCAGAAACTCCAAAGGATGAGAATGCTGAGTCCACATGTTCTTGAGGTACCAATAATTCTCTCTCATATGAAGTCTGGCAAAGAGAATCATGAAAATTGTAGAAGTCCTGAGGTCTTGCACATTGAGAAATTCTTTGGCAGTAGCATGAGACTGACAAAAAAAAGTTCAGGAAGATTTCCAAGTAAAAATCTACCTTTTCTTTAGGAAGGAAAGTCTTTTGCATCACAGCGTCTATAAGAGCCTAGAAACACAACCCTTTGTGATGGCATGGAGGAGGATTTTTACGCATTTATCTGGAATCCCAGATAGGTTTGAAGAGAAAAAAAAACATTGGTAATGATTCCTGACATCGGGGAAAATACTCTGGAAAGATAAAGTGTAAATAATGAAATATGGATACCTGCAATCTGCAGTGGGCCACCAGTGGGGCTAGACAGTTCATAAACACTCTTGGTGCAGTGGACAAACCAAAGGGTGATGCACTGAATTGATAATGTGACCAAGATGCACATCATCTTAGAAATCTCTTGAAATTCTTTGCTATTAGAATGTGACAACAAGCATCTTTGAGGTCCAAGGTTACCATGACACACTGAGATGGAACAAGAGCAAACAGTGTTTGAAGTGTCAACAAAGTGAATTTTGGAACTTTCATAAATAAAAAGATTTAGAAAATACAGGTGTAATAATACTCTCAAAGACTTCTGTCTCTTTGGAACTAGAAACATTCTGGGGTGAAAGCCTTTATCCATGTGTTTTGTAGCAATATGCTCTATGACTCCTGCTTTTAACGCATGTTGGATCACTTGTAGAAAAAACTTTGATTGGGAGGGTGGGGAGTGATCCCCCTGAAAGGAAAGGGATTTTCTATACATGGGGAATTGTAACTCTCCTGGATCACCTTCAAAACCCATTTGTCTGAAACAATCCACTTCGACAAAGGAGCATGACGAGCCGAAAGAGGAAGAGATGCTGGAACAGGAGAGGTAGGAATGTGACCATATTTGTAGCACATTCATTCAAAAGCTGGAACCTGACTCTTTTTAGGAAAGCTCTTTCTTTTTTTTTGTGGAGGATTATTTGACCCTCCTGCCATCTGTTTTAGGTGTCTGTCTGCAGGTGGCATGACCTGCTTTTTTTTTTTTTTTTTTTTTTTTTTTAAGGGGGTAGAGGATTTGGAGGAAAAGAACTAGGGAACCTGAAAAATCCTACAAATGCCCTGACGAAAGTTACTCCTCTCATCCATTTGTTTGAGGACCTGCATGGCAGAAGGCTCAAATAAAACCACCTTGTCAAGGGGGGGGGGGGTTCAAAGTTTCTGACTTTAAATAATCTGAAAACTGTTGATTACATACCCATACAAATTTTCTAAAAACTGTAGCCAAAGAAGAGGCCATGGTAACAGTATCAGCACAATCATACACACTTAAGACATGTTTATATACTTGGGATGGGTTAGATATAATGTGATTCAAAAAAGTCCTACCTGCTGGAGGTTGTGAAGCAGAAAACTATCTAAAACTATTTCCACATTTCAGCATAAACTTCCATGTACAGCCTTGATAGCTGAGTAGACTAAAGTAGGAAAAAAAGTCTGTAAATGTTTATCCTTGAATTCAGTTAGAGTTGACAAGCAGCCTGTTTGCAGTAGCAGAGGTAGGAGAGAGCGCTGCAGGATTAGCTCTAAGATGAGAAAAATATGTATTAGTTTGAGAAACTATATATAGTTTATTTGCCTTCTTAGAGACTAATGGCTGGGAATCAAGACAGCTGCGGGCACCAATGAAGCTTTCTTCATGGATGGTGGAATAGGAAGAATGGGGCAGTATGAGTGGTCCCTGGCTGTAATAGTATCTGCCAATTTCAGGGGGAACATCTGCCTATTCCCATGAAGACACATCCTTTAGCCCAGAGAGAAGGTTTCTGATTGTATATTTTCAAGCTTACCACCCAATAGTAAGAGTCCTAGGCTCCTGAACACTCATGAAATAAACCCTGTCTCTGATGAGCTCAGAATCAACTGATACTGCATCCTCATCACTGGGAGTTGATTAATTAGTTAAAGGAGGAGGCACTGGGTACCCAGTATTGACAGTCTGCAATAAACGTCTGGCCAAGGTAAGATCACCATTTTTACAGATATTTCCAACACTGATTAACTTCTCTCTCTTTTTAAGAAAATCCTTGGAGGAAGACCAACTAGGGGTCAGGAATATCATTCCAAATGAAAGGTCACTTTCCCTGGTCATCAAAAAACTACTGAGTTAAATGTAGTCCAAGATGACTTAAGAATCAGGCACACAGTAAGGAACAAACCACAAAATTTAATTGAACTAGTTGAGCACTTTCATCCATTTAAAATCAGACTTAATCAGAACTAGTATCAGTAACATTAAAACCAGTTAAATAACATTCTCAATAAATCATGACTAAAATCCAGCCAATAAAACCTGCAAATCAATTAAAAAATAATTAAATATAAAAACCTCAAATATGTATATACCTTGTGAAATAACCACAAATATGTATATACCTTGTGAAATAACCAATCAATTAAATTATAACTTCACAGACTGCAACTTTTAAATGTTGTTTAGTGAAATAGCTTCATTTAAACCTGGATTGACACCTACATTTAAATTAATCTGCTAACATAATTCCCTGTATTCCCATTTAAGTTCCAAGGGACCACCTCTAGAGTTAATAGGGACTTCAAGCACAAAAAAATAAAATATTTTATTATCAGTACATAGTAGTTTGTGCTTGCACGACGCATTTCAATTGATATCATAATTGTGTTCATAAATTCTATTCTTCAGAACATGTTCAGTCTTACCTATGTAGTAAAAGTGGCACAAATTGCAGTATGCCAGGTACACCATTCCAGAAACATTACAATCACAAAAATTACTCAGTTTAAAAACATCATTGTAAGTTTTTAGTTTTAACAGCTGCCCTTCGTGTATAAATCTACACAGAGAGCAGGCACCACATCTTCGCAACCCTTTATCCAATCTGCCTCTATTGCCCAGATTAGCCTTGTTATTACCCCATTCTAGTTTCTCTTTAATATTTGGGTGTTTCCTATACACAAAGTGAGGTCTGACACCTAACAGTTTACTAACCATATCATCATATTCTACACATTTCCAATTAATAATTTGTTTGACGCTATTACTTCCATCATCATATTTTAAAACCATGGTCTGTTCAAAATTCCTATTTTCTTCATCTACATTGTTCACAGTTTGACTGTTGTTACCTAATATAGGTGCAAAAAAATTCTCCCTTTTCACAATCACTTCAATCTTAATGTCTTGAAGTAATTTCTGAGGATAATCCATGTGTAAACATGTTAATTAATTCATCCATCCCATGTAGGAATTTGTCATCTTCATAGACAAGTCTAGAAATACAGACCCTTTGTCCTTTAACCAATCCCTTCTTCTGATGAAAGGGATGATTACTTGAGAAATGCAAAAAATATTTCAGTATGCAGGTCTCAAAGTCTGGAATGAAATTTATTATTTAGAAAGTCTTTAATAATAAGCATATCAAGGTAGTTAATCTCTTCTAAAGAATGTATGTAAACCTTAAAAAATTGGTACTACAATTCAAATAGTCAATGAATTCCTTTAGTTGTGTCTGGTTTCCCTTCCAAATAAGGAAGATATCATCCAAGAACTACAAATATAATGTTATGTGTTGTTCACACGATTTGAAAATAGTGTTTTGCTCCCAATGACTTAACATTGTGTTAGCATATTGTTACTGTTCAAAGTAAGTTACATCAGGTCCCCTAATAACAGTGTTTCTTGGTTGGTTAACAAAATAACTTGCAGAGCATAATTCCCTAAATAAGGCAATACCAGTCAAGTGTGGAATACATGAAAATAAGTCAGTCACATCAATTGTAACTAAGTTGTTCATCATTATAATATTGATTTTTGATATTCCCCCAAAAAACTCTAGTGTCCCTCAAAACATGGGTGCATCAACTATGAAACTGTTTAAACTTTGTATCCAGAAAAAAATGGCTAGTGGATGAACTATGGAACCCGCAGCAGCCACAATTGACCGTAGTGGTTGGTTAACCACACCTTTGTTTATTTGGGGGATACCAATGCTAGTAAGTATCATGGGATGTTCAACTTTTAAAAGTTTGCACAATTTATAATCAATGACATCTTGATCTAAAAGATCCTGTAAAGACAAAAAAATCTTGGAATATGCTATGTTCACTTCAGTTTTGGAAACCCTGCTATATTAGGCCTTGCTATTAAGAATATCATACATTTTACTGAATAATCAATTGAATTCATACGCACCATGCCACCACCCTTATCTGGCTTCATGGTTCTAACATCTGTTTTTCATTAACTCACTGAAAACAGCAGATTCTTCTTTAGACAGGTTATATCATTCTATGCCCTTATTGTAATAACTTCCTAGAATCTCATTCACAAAATCTGCAATGTTGGATGGAGTGGTGGGTTAAAGGTGCTTTTCTTATTAAAAACCTTGGAAGCCCTCTGCTTCTCATTGGAATTCCTAAAGAACAATTTACGGTTCAGTTTTCTAACAAACATTTTAAGGCCAGCTAAGGTTTCACTAATATCTAGTCTGGTATGAGGGACAAAGGAAAACCCTTTACTAAAAAGGCAAAGTGTTTTTTTTTTTTTTTTATTAACCTTTAAATTACTGTAATTATACATCTTGTAGCCAATGTATTCATTAATGATAGAAATGGGACTGTCTACCAGTGCTAACTGACTGACATTGTCACCAGTGTGAACACTTTCATATGAATTTTTCACAAAATCCCAGTGGCCGCCTATATTTTCTTCACTGTCAATCACAGTCTCCCCCTCGCCGGTCCTTTTTCCCTTTCTATTGCCTCTGTTGGTTGTATAGGTTGAAAGGCCCATTCGTAACTTGTGTAGTTTTGACCTTTTCCCTTTTGTTGATCCTCTCTGACGTCTGAAGTGGGGGAAACTGGTCTGTGTCTAAAAAATCATAATCAGTATCATCAGAGATAGCCCCAGTGTTGAACTATATACCATTGTAATTACTGCTTGCATTTACATAATCAGTTCCAACAAATGTGTTGTGATGACTAGCAGACCCTCCCAAAGTGTCTCCTATACCCGAAATGGATGGTACTCTCATGGCCACATCAGAAACTGTAACAGACGAAAAGGATGCGTCAGACCCTCAAGTACATAGTGGCAGGCAAAGCTACACCAGAGGGATTACAGGAAATAAGTTGTCTGAAGAACCAGTAATGGCCATTGCAGAGTCATCCACAATCAGCTGATGCACTGACTGAATCCACACTGAAGACAAGGGCTGTTTTTTTTTTCTTTTTAGGTACACAGGGAGAAGGACGAGCAAGAATGGAGGAAGTATCCCTGCTGCAGCTGAGCTTGACTGCTGTAAGATGAACTGGATAGACTCAGATGGAAAGTAAGCCAGCACTTAATGCAAACAAGCAGCATACAAACACTCAAAAAGCCCCAAAATTTTAGCAATAATAAAGTACATATACAAAAAATCCCCAGTTAGAAGCACAGATACCTTCCCTAAAGTGGACTGTAAAATAAACTGTCAGGTAAGTTGTCACAAAGTGTACATTAGCACCAACATGGCTCAAAGTTTCTACCTATAAACTGCACTTTCCAACTCTCCAAAATATGTCGTCAGAGTAAAATCTAATTAATGACAGAAATAAGCTTAAAAAACAAGCTAAAATCTAATAGCTATGCCCATAAGCAAAATGAAAGCCCTTCAATGAATAACTTCCAACATATTGTTATTCTTAAATACCTAAAGCAATTCTCTCAAAAATAGATGAAATAAATATTCAGTAAAAATACAAACAAGTGAGGACAGGTTCCCCAAAGGGGATTTATCTGTCAAAAAGAAGTCTTAGGCTGACTGCTGCTATTGAGAAGCCTCTGAGCTGCACCTGAACAGGGTGGCAAGAACATTTTGAAGATTTTTTTAATCACTCTAGATGCTTATATAGCTCCCTCCAAAAGGGCTTAGCATAGTGTCAGTGTGGGAGATGGTGAAAGCTTCTTGGAGCTAGCCTGTTGCTGTATCCTTGACAGGATACATCTGTATTCTACTGCAGCAGTGAAAATGATGAACATTCAAGATGACTTGAGTAGGTAAGGATTCCAACCATTATTTCTCCAAAATCTCAGGGTAGAGTTGAGTAACTGCTTACTGCAAAACCTGTTTTATTCTCTGCATACTGTAAAATCCAGATCTACAGCTTTCTATAAAACTAGGAAAATGCTTGATTTTTATTGCACTTACTGATGTTGTAGTACTTTCTGTATTTTATAGTTCATTTTAATGAATTTTGTATTTTTTCCCAAGTTTGACAAATTGCTGACTTTGTGTTAAAACATTCATGTGGGTGTTATGTATTAAACTGCACCTCCATCTAGTTAAACTAAGTGCTCTCCCTGTGATATGTTTTCCCTTTGTTATTGTGTTACATAGCATCTACATTTTGTTAAAGTGTTCTCCCTGAGATTTTTCACTTATTTTTCTCACTTTTACATTTAATTGCATGTTAGTTTTCTGGTCAGGGTGTAAACTTGCTGAGGAGAGTAGTGGTTGTTATGTGGCAGGCAATAATTTGCTGTTGCTTCTGAGAGGTGGATATTACTGGCTGGAGTTCTAGCTGCTATTTATTGATTTTTTTACTTTAGTTCTTCAGTTTAATAATGCTAGATGATCCTCTTCACAGTACCAAAAACACAAATTCATACTCAGACACTTTCAGTTTTGAATTCTCTTGGGTAGCATAGATAACCTCACTTTCTAGTTAGAGCTGTACAAAACACAAGAGTAAAACAGCATCACTGCACTTCTCCTCTGGGCTCATAGCTAGTCTGGACCAAATTATTTACTGAATACTTTGTTTTAATGCTTGAACATACTTTTACTTAATTTTATCTACGTTTAGTTTTATTTAACCTCAAATCAATACCGTAAACTAACAGCCAAAACAATACTATTAACTTTTCTTATTTGCCATTAAAATTCAGCAAACTGACCTTATAGCCAATCTACACTATAATGTTTATTGAATATTGTTACCTTAGTGCTCACCCTAAGTTTTTTGAACTAAAGCTTTAATCCAGAAGTTGAAACACTATTACAGTATCTTATTCTTCCTCAACACACACCTTGTAATGTTGCTCCAAAAATGGAATGTCAGCCACCTAGTCTACCATTTGTTACCAGCATCATAGCACTTGGAATACTAAGGCAATGTATAAATTGTCTGATACTGACATATGGTGATCTTTTACTTAAATTATCACTGCCTATTTGTGACAGATGCAAGTACCTTTCCAATTTAGAGGCCACACTCTCACAGATAAACATATCTTGTGAGCATCACTCACATAAACCACAGTAAATCATCATAAGCAGAGAAACTTAAAAACATTTTTGTGCAAATAAAAGGCCCAGCATATACCAAGTGGGGCAAAGTACAGCAGTGCAAGTAAACATACCATAACAGCAGATGTTCAAATGATCATAGCTGCAGTAGCCTTTGCTATATGGGTTATATCCTGCCAAGGATATAACAGGTAGACAGCTTCCAAATCTTCACCTTTCACCAACTAAACTGTCAATCAACTAGAACTGAGCTAACTAAAAATAAAGGTTTGGGAGCCAAGTCCTTCACAGCTTTCATGCCTGCAGAGAAAGTTAGGCTGAACCTTGAAAAGACGATGCTGGGAACAAAAGAAAAAAATTACATCCTATCAAAAACAACACAATAAAAACATGAGGGATGGAGAGGAGGAGGGAGAAGCTGTTGCAGCAGTGATTATTCAAACATCTACTCTTATGGTAAGTTACTTAAACAACTGTACTATGTGTTATTCATATTGATCACTCCTGCAGTAGCCTTAGCTATATGGGCAAATTATCTTAGCTAAACACATTTGGAAGGAGGAAGAAGACTGCAGGAGTCTCTGGAGAATGGTCTTAACAAAGCCTGATCTAGACTTACAGAAGAAATCAAGCTTATATTGGTTTATAAAGTGTGTACAGAGTACCAAGTTGTTGCTTCTAGAGTACGTCCAGAATCCAACCCTTTCTAAAAAGCCATAGATGAAGACAAGGCCCTGGTAGAGTGGGCTTTGACCCTGCCTGGAATAGTTTTGTTGTGGAAAGTGTAACAAAAGGTAATGTGCTTGATAACCATTTGGAAATAGTCTGCTTTGACACAAGTTGCCCATTCTTATCCTCACAAGAAATTAACAATTGATCTGAAGATCTGCAAGATTTAGTTCTGTTAAAATTGTGCCAGAGTTGTCTGTTGACATCCAAGGTATGGAATATCCCTTCTCCCTCATTTTTAGGTTGAGGAAAGAAAATAGGGAGATGGACAGTTTGGTTTAAAGTAAACCTGGATACCACTTAAGGTATAAAGGAAGGATTAGTTCTCAAAAAAAAAAACTGTCCCTGTTGAAAATGAGCTTAGATACCCTTCTTACAGAGGTCAGAGCAACCAGTAAAACTGTTTTCCTTGTTAAGTACAGTTGTGTAAAAAATTACCAGAACAGTAGATGTATTTCTTTTTACGGTTCAGTATTCTTCACAGTAGGAATCTCCTGCGAAGGATAGCCCAACATCTGGTCAGTGTACCAAAACCTTTAGATCTCACATGCGCTGTCTGTCAAAATCTTGCATGCACCTTATGTCACATGTATGTTCCCCATACAGGACAAAGGGCATAAAGGTAATGTATGGACACAGTTACCCAGAACTGAATTGCCCCAGAAGGGAGTAGTCTTCACAGGACAAAAAATGCCATACACACCCAGAAGGAGAAAAGGCAGATGAAAAAGGGAGACCCACAGCCAGGAGGGGAACCAAAACAAAACCCAAAAGAAAAAATGGGATTGGAGGGAGGGAACGGATACTGCAGCAGTGAAGAGAAGGGCATCGACTGTTATGGTAAGATTTTGCTCAACTGTACTATTTCCTTCTATATCGCTGTTGCAGCTCTCAATAAACCTATTTAGAATGGCTCAAGCAAAACCACCTCTGGCCCTACAAACCATATCCAATTTATAATGTTTAGTAAAGGTATGCACTGAAAACCAAGTAGCAGCTTCAAGGATGGAATTCATATTCAACCTCTCTGAAGAAAGCACAAGAAGAGGCAAGAGTCTTAGTGGAGTGAGCTTTAGTTAGCTTAGAAACAGCCAAACCCAATGTTCTGGGATGAAATTAAACAAAAAAGCTGGTCATATTTACAAATAGCCTTTGTTTTATCAAAATAATACCTGAACTGTCTATGCAAATCCAAGATATGACCCTCTCACTAGCAGACTGAGTATAAAGAGAAAAAAGAAGGGGGTTGAATTGTCTGATTCAAATACAACTCATTGACCATCTTGGGCATAAAAGGAGGATTAATATGAAGGGACTCCTTGTCCCTGTGGACAACCAAAAAGGTGGGATGGCCATAAGAACCTGAAGATCAAAAACCCTACAAGCAGAAGTAAGAGCAGGTAATAAGATGGTCTTCCAGGTACAGTACTGCACAGAAGCTAAACCTGAAGGTTCAAAAGGAGCCAAGGCCAATTTCTCTAAAATAAAATTAAGGTCCCAAGGAGAAGGAATAGGCTTCATTGGGGGCCTAAGCTGCAGGATGCCTTTAAAATCAGTTTGACCAAAAAGTGAGAAGCCAAAGGAGGATTCAAGGACACACAGGCAGAAATAGCTGACAAATGGTCCTTTACAAAAGAACAGGCCAAGCTAGACTGGAATAACTCAAAAAGAAGAGAACCAGAAGGTCCCCTATTGAAAAAGGATCATGGTTATGAACATGGCACCAGACAGATTCATGGTTATGAACATGGCACCAGACAGAAAACCTCTTCAATCTGGACATCTAAGACTTTCTGGTTGTAGGCTTTCTTGCCTCAATAAATTCTTGAGCACTTCCTCAGGAAAGAGGTGTCTAAAAGGGATCAAAACTCTATCGCCCACACTATCAGTTGGGGTGTGGATAAGTGAGGCCAAAGCCTATAGCAGAGAACTGAAAATGAGAGGAAGAAACAGAGAAACACAAAAACTTCCTGAAAAGAGGGTGAATATGAATATGAGGGTATGCATCCTTCAGATCCAATGATGTCAGGAAAGCCTGTGGTAGAACAAGAGGAAATAGGGTTTGAAGAGTAAGCATCTGAAAATAAGGAATAAGGAACCTTGAGAAAGTTGTTGAGAAAGAAGAGATCTAGAAAATGTCTCCAAATGCCCTCCTTTTGAGAGAACAGGAACATCCTGAAGTAAAATCCCTTCCATACTTGTGAAGGAGGGACAGATTGAATAGTTTCCTGGTCCACCAGGAACCCAAGGCCTCTGAGAAATGAAAGAATAGGTTCATAGGTGGGTACTGGGCTATCTGCCCAAAGGCATTTATAAGCCTAGCCAGAATGTGTTGGCTTTCGCCGTCCCCTTATATTAGTTCCCTGTGCCTCTGTCCAGCAGAGCCACTGAAGTGATCCCAAAGGTAAACCTTCTGTTTCCCATCCACTCGTCAAGGTTTCTTTTGAAGAGTGTTAGCGAGGAGCTCTGCTTAATGTAGATTGGGATCTTGTTCCAAAGCATGGGAAGACTCTGGGACAGGAATCTATCCCTCCAGCACGTCCTATTTATTGTTGTGGTGAGGTTTAGCTCCCTAGAGTGTGTGGCTCAAGGGGATAAGGTTTTCTTTAGGTGGAGCATGTCCATCAGGTTCTGGGTTGGTCATGGCCTTGTATGTCAGGCAGAGATCACCTCTGAGTAGGTGGTATGCAACAGGGTACAACTGGAGTTTCTTCAGTTGAGCTGCATAGGGCATCTGTTTGAGGCCATTGATCCTCTTGGTGAGGTACTTCTGTGGTCTTTTCAGCTGTTGCAGGTGTCTTGTAAGGTACATCCCAAATGGGGCGTTATACTCTAAGATGGGTCTGATGATTAGAGGGGCACAATGACCTCTTTTGCTCTGGATGCGAACCCTTTTGTGATTAGGTGGGCCATGTAGAAGGATTTTCGAACCACTTTGGCAATGTGATTATCAAAGGTGAGATTACTGTCTACTTGGGTCCCCAGATCCCTTATTATGTCTTCCGTATTTAGGGGACTGCCACCTATGTGGTAGTTTGTGGGTACTTTTTTCCAAAGGGGATGACTATGCACTTTTTGGCATTTAGCTTGAGGCCATGATTTTGACAACAGGTATCTGACTCAGTGAGACCCTTTTGGAGGATGCCTGTGTCAGCCGGAGAGTCAATTATAGCCCCTAGTTTGCAGTCGTCTGCGAACTTGGTCAGCCATAGTCCTCCTGTGCTTGCCTGTACCTCTGAGAAGTATATGCCGAACAGGAGGGGTCCTAGGACTGAGCCCTGGGGAACACCACTTGTAACTGGTATAGAGACGGACCTAGCTCCTGCAACTGTCACCATGTGGGTTCTGTCCGTGAGCCAGTTGGCAACCCATCTTGTGACGTAGGGGTTTATGTTCAGGCTGGTGAGCTTATCTATAATACCAGAATGGGGAATGGTGTTGAAGGCCTTAGCGAGGTCTAGGTAGGCTGTGTGTACCACCTTTCCCTCATCTATAGCCTTGGTAACTGTCTCAAAGAAGTCCACCAGGTTTAGGAGGCACGATCTGCCCTTAACAAAGCTAAACTGGATAGGGTCCAGTGTTTTGAGGTTCCCAATGTCTCTGTTAATGAGTTCCAAGATGATGTGCTCCATAGCCTTCCAGACAAAGCTAGTCAGGCTTATAGGGTGATAGTTCCTGTGGTCTGTTGTGGCTCCACCTTTGTGGAGTGGAATAAACATTGCTGTGCGCCACTCTATGGGTATGTAGCCTGTGGAGAGGCTGAGTTTGAACAGTGTGTTTAGGTGAGGGGTTAGTTCGTCTTTGAGCTCGTGTAGGATGCAGCCTGGGACACCGTCCGGTCCCATTGATGCTGAGTTTTTGGCTTTGGAGATGGCTGTTTTAACCTTGAGTGTCTGTGATTTCAGGGACTCTACATTCTTCTCGTATGGTTATGGGCCCTTTTGGGGGTGGGAGGGGGGTTAACTGTCCTGAACCTGTCTGCCAGGATGTCGGTCGGTTCAGTGTATTTTGTGCCATTCTGCACTAACTCCGAGCAGATCTGAGCATTGCCACTTAGATTCTTGACATAGCTAAAGAATGCCTTGTGGTTATCTTTGGAGTCATTGGCAATTTTTATTTCAAAGCTCGCCTTAGATGATTTTATGAGGGATCGTAGTTTCTTGCTGATACTGATCAGGGATGTCTTCCCTTCTTGGGATTTTACTCTTTTCTGTACTAGTTTCCTCCTCCTATTGTATAGCTTGTTTATGGCAGGAGTCCACCAGACCGGTTTCCTTTTCTTGGAGGAATTAGTCTTGGTTTTGCTTGGGATGGCACGATCCATGCATTCTTGTAGCTGCCCGTAGAATGCATTAGTAAAGGATTTTGCAGCTTGGACAGTGTTATCCTTCAGCTTTGAAACTTTCCACCTCGGTCTTAAGTAATGTGAAGTTTGCTTTTGAAAAGTTTTTCATGGTGGCTTTCTTGTCCAAGGGTGGGGGTGAAATATGGATATCCAAAGTGATTTGTTTATGGTCATATCTAACCAGTGAGGGGTCAACCTCTAGTGTGGAACACCGGTCGCCCATGTTGGTGATGACCAGGTCTAATATGCTGTCACCTCTGGTGGGAGTGTTGACCAGTTGAGAGTTTATAAATTCTAGGAAAAGGTGGGCAAGGGAGTTAGTACTTGAGTAGTTCTCCCAGTTAATGTTTGGGTAATTGAAATCACCCAATATTAGGGTGTTTGGTAGGACCTTTATGTTTCCCAGTGTTTCCAGAAACGCAGAATGGGGGTCCTGGGACATGGTGGGTGATCTGTAGCAAGCTACAATTTGAATTGCAGTTTTGCCCATTATTAGTTGCACGTGGATGATCTCTGAAGCATCATGCTGTGCCACTAACCTGGAGGTGTGGGTATCCTTGATGAATATGGATACGCCCCTGCCTTTTGTATTTTGGTTTGGGTTCTGTGGCTGAAATGTATGGTATGAGTTGTAGCCTGGTAGTGCTGGGGTGCTCTCTGGAGCCTTAAACCAGGTTTCTGTTACTGCACATATATCGATATTCTCCATACTGAAGAGTGCCTCGAGTGCGTGCATTTTGAGATTTAGACTTCTGGCATTGAGTAGCATTACCCTCAGTTTTTTGTTACTTGTGCTATTTATGGCGGCGGGGTTGTCTTTTGAGCCTTGCCAAAAAAAGGCACTATGGGGGTGGCAAGAGCCTTGGCAAGTATTCGAAAGCCTAAGGGTGACAGGTGCAAGCCATCTCTAGCAAAGCAGCGTGGCTTGTCGAGTATGTCATCCCATGCGGACAGACACTGGTTCCCCTTTGAATGACACCAGAAACTTAGCCAATTGTTGAAATCGAGAATTTCTTCTTTATACCCTGGTATAATTCTTGGTGAGGGCAGGATGCTGCTCAGGGTCAGGGTCATACCGGCCTGGGCTACATGATCAGAGAGCTCTTCCATGTCTCTTTTCATGTAGTCCAGAGAGGTACGGCTCAGGTCATTCACACCAACATGGACAATGACAGAGTCATATTTGTACTTATTCTGGAGTGACCTGAGCTGAGTGCTTGTGTTATGTGGTGGATCCTGGCACCCGACAGGCAGCTAACAGTAACCTTCTCCTTATTCAGCCTAGTGAGTGGGACGTCAGTGTGCCTAACTATAGAGTCACCTATTACTAGTATGTTTGGTATGTTATTTTGCCTTAAGGGCTGGGATTGCATGGCACACTGGTTTTGTGAAGTATGTTTCATGGTTTGTGTTGGGGGGGTGGAGGTTGCTTTAATGTTTGCTTTGGAGGTCTCTGTTGGTTTTGCAGATTTTTATTTTAGAGCCTCCGTGTATGTTTTTGTGTATTTATGTATGTTTTTTGCCGGTGCTGGTTTAATGGGTCTGTGTAAGACTGGTGGTGTGATGCAAGTATTTCCCATCTCCTTTTGACGGTCTGATCCAGTCTTGGGTTGAGAGAGCTTAGCCTCTAGTTTGGCTGTATAACTGCATCTCTTGCATGTATTAGTGTTTGGTGGCAGGAGGATGGGGTTGTCTGTGTACATGAGGCAGTTGTAACATTCCAGAGGAGGTTGGAGTAGCCCTTAAAAAGGAGGGAGAGACTTCTACACCATGAAGTAACCATGGCAAATGACAGAACCCAAGAATCCAAGGTGAAGTTATGCCATTTTTAAAGACAGAGGGAGAGCCAAAGGGACAAGGGAATCTGGCTGAGGGATGGGGCCAAGAAGTCAAAGAGAAGCAGGCTTGTCAGATAAAGGAGGCTTTACAGCCACAGCAGTCTGAGAAGATTTAGTTGGAGGAGCTCGTCCACCACCCTTGCTGCCTTTGGTGGCTTGACGAGGCTGGCTGAAAACAAAAGCAGACATAGTAGGATAGTTCCAGTGGAACGCAGGGAAAGGGGATACAAAAGTATGTTTAAGATCCTGCAAAGCTTTACCTTTTTCCTGAAGAGACTTAAAAATATCTTTGGGACTGCTGCTGCTATGTTTATCTAAAGGACCATCCAGCAACTTGGCCTTATTGTCCTCAGGTAAAGACTGTAGGCAAAGCCAAGAATAATGCCTCACAGACAGACTCAAAGGCAGCAGCTCTGAAATTTGCATCAGCAGCATTATAGTTACACTTGATAGAGTGACGGAGCCACCTGAGAGGTAGAACCTAAAATAGACCAAGCAAAAGATTTTGCTGCAGAATCAGGGAGTTTGAAAATAACCTGACAAGTCTGGGCAAACAAGGCCAGAGCACATCTGGGTCTGATAACTGATGGCCTTAAAGACCAAAGTAAAAGCAATATAAACGTTCTTACCAATTCTCTCTATTGCTCTACTATCTTTATCTGAAGGCAGAAGCTTATAAGAGGGCAAAAGTTTACAAGGCTAGTCAGAAGGGAGTGACACCACAGCAGGGTCAGCAGGACGACATTTTAAATACGAATTGACAATCCTCAGGAACCTTATAGAATCTGTCAGGTTTCTTTGGAGCAGGAGGCTTAGAATCAGAATACTTATAGGCAGCTATAAAGGTGTCTAACAAAGCAGCCAATACAGGAGGTACTGCTGAAGGTTTAGAAGTGTCCACCTGAAGCAGCTTATAATACCTTTTTCTGGGTATCAGACACTTGTAAAGAATCCCACTTAAAGTATTCCATCATTCTAGCTGCAATATCTCCAAAAGACAATTCCTCAACTCTCAGACTCTTCATCAGAACATACCAAAGACATTTGGGATGAGTAGGACAGGGATTCATCAACAGACTCTGAATCCTCATCTGAGGATTTGGGTTCCCTAGTCCATTTAGGAGGAGGGGGACTAGGCATAGAAACCCTTCTGAGAGGCTTCAGGGCCATTAAGGCCTTAGGCCCTGAGTAAACTCCTGACATTCTTTTGAGGATCCTTATGGCATACAGAAGTATGCTTAGTCTTGCCTTTTCTCAGTAGAGACATCAGCTCTAACAAACACCAGAGGTTCTGATCCTTGATGAGATTCAGTAAGAATATCCAGAGCCTCTTCCCTGATTAGAATCTGCAGGATCCCTCTAGGGAACTCTGAGATGATCAACCATGGTTCCCCCTCAATGTCTGCAGCACTTGTAAAATCTCAGACGACTTTCAAAAGGATCCATGCCGGCCTCCAATGGGGTCATGGGAGAGGAATCTGATATTGACCCCAGATGGTCTACACAGCTTTACCCACTTCTAGAGAGACATCCAGTGGAGGCTGGGCAGCAAAAGAATCTGAAATTTCTTGGCCGCCTTGTTTAACAAAAGACCCCGAGGTTAGAAGATTCCACCATGCTACCTTGGGTTAAAAGTTTAAACCTCTGGTTCTCAAGATAATGGTCAGGGAAGGCAACTGACTTCTAAGAGTCTTAGGTGCAAATGCTACAGGAAACAGTTACGGGAAACACACAGACAAAAAAAAAAGGTGCTGTTCACTATGATTCTTATGGGGAATCTGCCTCCCACACTGACATTTTCCCTTGTTTGATGACACAAACTCTAGGTAACCCAAAAAAACAAGATCAAAGGAAAAAAATAAAAAAGACCCCAACTGGGCACTTATCTAATGGCTACGTATTCAGCACAGCAAAAAAAAAAAAAAAAAGGTTTTCCAATCTACAAGCGATGATGGTGTTTGAACTGGCGGCTAAGAAATTCTGAGCAACTGCGCCAGTTACATCACGTTTATGCCTTATGTTTTTGTACAGGAAGCATGAATGCTTTGGTATACAGGCCCGATGTTGGGCTATCCTTGGCAGGAAATCCCTACTGTGAAGAATACTGCAGCAATGATACAGGACATCCTAAAATCAGCCAGGTTAGCTGGCTGAAATGAAGCAAGAGTTAGCTTCTCTAACACAAAATTAAGATCCAAGATGGGGCCACAGGTTTTCTTAGAGGCCTCATACAAAATCCCCTTCAAAAGCATTTTGAAATGAAAATGCATTTAATGAGGGAGATACATGGGTAGACATGCTGAAATGGCTGACAAAATTAACCATGACAGAGGAGCAAGAAAGGCCATAGGATAACTCACTCAAATATTGTTAAACCAGAGAACAACTAAGCCTGAATGGGTTCTGGTTATGTTGTTGGCATGAACTAGAAAACCTTTTCCATTTGCTAATATATGATTTTTTATTAGCAGATTTTCTTCTCTCTCCAGTAAAAAATTGACTTGAGGGAATTTAGACCTATTCATCCAGGAAGTCAACTGAAGTTGACTGGGGTCAAGGTATAACAAATACCCCTGATCTTGAGTGAGTTGATTCATTTTGTGAGGAAACTTGTGATAATTACTTCTGGCCATTTCCAAAAGGAGGAAAACCACTGTTGCCTAGGCCAATAGGGAGTTACCAAAAGTGAGAGATTCCTGACACTGAAAAACACATTGCAAAGATAAGCAAGTTGTCTAAATATGGACAAATGTGGATACCCTGTAGCCTGCAATGAGCTATAGCTGGAGGTTGATACTTTGTGAACACTCTTGGTGCAGTGGATAGTCCAATGTGTAAGGCAGAGAACTGATAATGTGATCCAGGCACATAAAACCTTAAGAAATTCCTGAAGTCAGGATGGATAGGGATGCGCTAAATATTTTTTTAACTCTAGTGTTACCATAAAATGTGAAGGTGAAAAAAAAAAAGAGGTAACCGGTTGTGAAGTGACAGCATCTTAAACTATGGCACTCACAAACAGGTTGAGGAAAGAAAGATCCAGAACTGTTCTTCAAGCATTTTCTTTCTTTGGCACTAACAGCATCCTTGAGTAAAAACCTTTTTCCACCTTGGAAGGAGGAACTGATTCTATTACTCCCTAGAACAGCATATGATGAAGGATGGTCAGGCAAACCTTCAGGGGTGCTGTTTTGTCCTCCCTTGAAAAGGTTCCCTGAACCCCTGGTTTTGCAGACCTCAAACTCCATTAAAGGGGCCACCTCTGCCACATCCATCAAAAGGGGGGGAGGCAAAGGGTAGAAGTTGGGATTTCCTAGATCACAGGGATTTGGAACCATTCAGATTCCTAGTGAAATGTCTTCAATAGTTCTCAAACCTGCTTTACATGGTAAACAATGTCTTCCCACCCTAGTTACACCTGGTCAGTTTTTCTTAACCACTGGATCAAAAAGTGGGGATCAGCAAAGGGGGCATTGCTAACCCTTAAAACTGTCCACAAAAATCACACAGGCAGAGCCAGGAGTGCAAAGTGTTAAGACAGTGCCTGTCATCCTGTCTACCCCGTCTGTCTTATGATACAGATGTATGGAGAGACTGGTGATGTTGAACATGGTATTCACGGTAGTCTGCAGCTGTTTTGTAGACCCATGAGACATGGGCTGACACAAAGTATAATTAGCCTGTTTGGCCAAGTCCCATTAGAATCTGTAACTTCAAGTGAATGTGTCTGTTGATAAATGTGCTTCCCCATCCAGTCAATTGCCCTAGACTCTTTGTTGAGAGGATGAAGAGCACATGACTCATCCATAAGTTCATTTTTAGTGGTTGCTGCATCAGTCATCGAGCCCACCAGACCAGAGGACCTATAGATCACAACTGCCTATCTTTATGGAGATGCAAGACCTTGTTGGTTTTTCATGGAATGGCTTCCTCTGTATCTGGCTCCTGCCATGCCCTCCTGGTGCTTTGAAGAGCACTTATTCATCCTGAGAGTGTGGGTTCAATGACCATGATCCCTTTGCTTTATTAATTCGACTTCACTGAATGTGATGTCTTGAGGTAAATGGGGGGAGCCCTCTTTTTCATCCAAATATTGTCCAAGATGATAGACCCTCAAGAGGAGTCTGCATTTCAAATTTTTACACATCCTCTTCCTAGGACTCTCTGGCTGTGACCGGTCTAAATCTGTACAGAGTCTAATAGAACTGCTTGGAAATCCCTGAAGGATACAGCTATCCTCAGTCCCTGGGAACTTTGATGAATGGGCATCTAGGGGTGCAGTCATCATTGATGAAAGTCCTGTCAACAGACATGACAGGGAGGAGGCTATCATTCTCTTCTTAATCTTAAAGGCAGACCCAGATTCCTTCTACATCAAGGGCCCACTCAGAAGAGATTACTGGGTAGTGCAGGAGAGTGAAATCCTAATACAGAGGAACCAGATGGCTGTGAGGCAGAGATCAGTACCATCGGCTCAAATGCCAAATGACACAATGAATGGTTCCAAGTGAGTTATTCCCACAGACAGAGTTTAGATCAGAGACCCACTCAACACTGAAGGGGCTTGCGTTGAGTGCACTGGATGTGACACCATCATCACCAATGCAGGGATATCCAATGGCACTGAAGAGACAGAATCCGAGAGTGACACTACCACTGATGCAGAAACAGGTTCCAGGGAAGGAGCTAGAGGAGGTTAGGGTACCAAGCCAATCTTCCCAAGTAACACACAGGGGGATTGAATTATGCCCAGTTTCATCTGTCTCTTCAGGAAAGCCCTCATCAGTTCCTAATCAGCTTCTGATGTGCTTCTAAAGGAGTGCACCGACTTCATGGAAAAATTGATAGAGCTCTAAAAGGAAGAAAATGAGAGTTTTATTCCTAATAAATGCTTACTAACAGATGTAGAGAGGGACTCGTCCCTAACAGCAACTGCTTTCAAAACCAAAGATGTTTGTCTCATTGCTGAGAAAGGGAAAGATATTTTTCTTGGTACCTTAGGGAGAAGAGGAAGAAGACTGGTCTCCACTTTTGTTTCCTAGCCTCCTTATCCTTACCCTTTTTCTTAGCACACTTTTCTGCTTGCTCTGCAGGTAGAAGACCTCTAAGAATAAGTTTAGCTATTCTCTACTGGCCAAGATGTGAGGACCAAAACCATTGCAAATAGAGCATTCAATACTGAGAAACTGGACCTAAACAGATACACAAACATATGCATCCCAAGATGGGAGCTTATGCCCACACTCACTACACATTTTGAAAGTCTTGTCCATCTCAACATAAATCTTGAACTACCACAATTATTGAAATAACTAACACATGAGTATTCACAAAAAACCCTCAAAGAACACTTACTCAACACCTGGACATGTCACTGCAAACCCTGTCCCCCCATGAATTCCCTCCACTCACCCTCCCCCTGCTTCTCAACCTTACTCCTCCTGGTCTTCCCTTCCTTTTTCTCTCCTTTTCCTTCCTACCAACTTGTGTTTCTAACTTTCTATTGCCCTGCTACCAAAAGTTCCACTCTTTCTGCCCATTCATTTACTGTATATGGTATTGTATCTTAGCATAGTAGCTTAGAATTATTCAGACCTTTACTCTGTTATACCTCTGTATACTTTAGCCAGTTTCTTCTTACCATTTGTTTGCCTCTTTCTCTGTTGTACTCAAGTATATTCTAATTATGTTTAACTTAGAAATATTTTTATATATATGTACTATATTTTATGCGCTATATTTTACAAATATATGGTGATGTGGAGCTTTTCTCCCTGGGCCTCCGCTAAAAAAGGGCTCCTGCTCAGTCAAGACTTTAATGTTATAACAAAAGCTCAGTAGGAACAAAGACCAAGTCCAAACACAATAATATCCCAAAAACAGATGTCCAAAAGGCTGAAGTTGAGTAAAAACAGTTTTAATAACAGTAATAAATGTACACAAACTGGTGAGCACTTTCGCAGCTTACCGGCTTCTTAGGACCATAAAAAATAAAAACACCTAAAAAGTACAGTTTTGTACCTACCATAAATGTAGATGTTTGAGGATCCACATTGCTGCAGTCCTAACTATTGGGTAGTCCGCTGTCCAGTCGGCCCGAATACCAAAGTATATGGCTGACGTCGGTCAGGGCGCATTAGACTGACGCCAGTACGTCAGGGTACTAATGCGCATGACCAACGTCATATCCTCAGTCTTTTCTTGCCCCAGATGTCAGAAGACCCTGAAAAGATAAGGCCAAAACCCAAAAACTCCAAACATACCTGCACCAAAAATATGTACAATATATACAAAATTAGCAGAAGACAACCTCACCTACACAACCACCCCTAAACACAGAGGGAAGGAGGGAGGGTAAATTGGACTGCAGCAATGTGGATCCTCGAACATCTACATTTATGGTAGGTACAAAACTGTACTATGTTCTTCATTCCACATTGCTGCAGTCCTAACTATTGGGTAGAATCCCAAAGCAGAGGTAAGGGAGGCTGGCAAATCATAAGGAAGCAGGAACTGACAACATGCCTTGCAAAATAGCTGTGGCAAAACCAGCCCTAGACTTAGAGTAGAGAGGAAGGTGATAATGCTTAGAGAAAGTATGCACTGAACTCCAAGTAGCTGCCTCCAAAATATCCTTAGTTGCCACCCCTTAGAAATGCTGTTGAAGTGGCAGTAGCCCTAGTGGAATGAGGCCTAATCCCAGCTGGAATCTCCTTGCCATGATGGGAATAACAAAATGCAATGCAACACCCAATCCACCTAGAAATAGTTTGTTTTGACACAGGCTTGCCCTGTGAACTCAAAGCAAAAGAAACAAACAACTGCTGAGACTGCCTAAAATCCTTAGTCCTGCTCAAATAATAACGCAATTGCCTGTGTACATCTAAAGTGTGCAAAATCTTTTCCCCTTTATTTTGGGGTTCTGCATAAAAAGTAGGCAAATGAATAGTCTGGTTTAAAGCCACACTAGAAACCACCTTAGGCATAAAGGAAGGATTAGTACGTAAAGATACCCTATCCTTATGAAAAATCAAAAAAGGCTCCACTGCCATAAGGGCCTGCAACTCAGAAACCCTTCTTGCAGAAGTAATGGCCAACAAAAAAGCAGTCTTCCATGACAAGTATTTCAATTCAGCAGTAGCCGCAGGCTCAAAAGGTTGTAGAGTAAGTTTCTCCAACACAAAATTGAGATCCCAAGCAGGAGTAGGAGCTCTACGTGGGGGTCTTATATTCTTTGCCCCTCTAAGAAATTGCTTGAACAAAGGATGCGAAAACAATGGTGGGTCACAATCATAGTGAGCTGAAATTGCTGCAGCATGAATCTTAATGGAAGAGAAAGACAAACCTTTGTCCAATAACTCAGTAAGATATTGAAGAGCCACACTCAAATTAGGCTCAGAAATCTCCAAATTGTTTGCTGCACTCCAAAATAAAAATCTCTTCCATTTTTCTGCGTACACTTTCCTTGTACTAGGTCTTCTGGCTTCCATAATCACATTTAAAACTTGTTGAGGAAGTTGAGACCTGCTGTCTTTCAAAACAGAATATGCCAGGCTGTTAGATGAAGAGAGTGAAGCTTGACATTGAGCAGATGACCGTCCCTCTGAGACAACAGGTGTGGAATCAAAGGTAAAGGCCATGGAGGCTTCCTTACCGGACTCCTCAGTAATGGGTACCAGTGCTGCCGAGGCCAATCTGGAGCTATTAAAATCATCCTTGGCTTGTCTTGTCTGACCTTTAGAAGCACCTTTGGAAGAAGAGGCAGAGGTGGAAACGCATACACATGAAGATTTTTCCAACTGAAAGAAAGAGCATCCACTTTCCAAGCTGTGTGATGAAACCTCTTTGTGCAAAACTTTGGCAGCTGGTGGTTTAGTGGAGAAGCGAACAGATCTATGTCTGGAGTTCCCCATGACACTGTCAATTTTGAAATACATGAAGATCCAGTTTCCACTCGTGGGGATCCATGATTTGTCTGCTTAACACATCTGCTAAGGAGTTCTGTGCTCCGGCAGAAACCTTGCCTGAAGAGTTAGTTGCAAGCTGAGCGCAGTCTCCCATAAAATCATTGCTTGCCTGCACAATGGGTAAGAATGTGTTCCCCTTGTTTGTTGATGTACCACATGACAGTTGTGTTGTCTGTTAGAATCAACACCTGCCCTGGAAGAAGTAATTCCTTGAAAGCCATTAATGCAAACTGGACTGCTAACATCTCTTTCATGTTGATATGTAGATGCTGTAGTCTGGCAGGCCACTTGTCTTGTATCCACTTTCCATTTAGATGAGCTCCCAAGCAATGTCTGAGGCATCTGTCGTTAGAATCTGACTCGCCTCTGGCCGGGTCACAGAGAGTCCCTTGTTTAGGTGACATTCCTGAGCCCACCACAAAAATTCCTTTTGAATGCAAGGTATTATTTGAATGACAGTGTCCAAATCCTGGCAGTGCTGTGTCCATACATTTTGAGATACCATTGCAGCTTCCTCATATGCAGTTTGGCATTGGGAAGCACCAGAATACAAGATGCCATGAACCCTAAGGCTTGAAGGACTGTCCTTGCAGTCAGCCCGGACTGAAGAGATAGGTGATGGAAGTAATTGGAAAGATTCTTTTGTTTGTCCGGGGTTAAAAGGCCATCTGGGCTGCTGTATTCAGTCTCACACCCAGAAAGCACATGTCTTGAGAGGGTACTAGACTGGACTTTATTTCGTTCACAGAATACCCTAGGCATCTTAGCACTGCTATGACATATTCCAAATGCTGTAGAAGATCTTCCTTTTCTTGAGCCAGAATCAGGCAATCGTCCAAGTAAGGATAGATTTGAATTCCTTTTAGCCTGAAGTAAGCTATCACTGGAGCCAGAACCTTTGTGAATACTCTGGGCGCAGTAGATAAGCCAAAGGGCAATGCAGAGAACTGATAATGAGAATTTCCAGCTCGAAAACGCAGATACTTCCTGCAAGTTAGTCTTATAGGCACATGAAGGTAAGCTTCCTTGAGATCTAAAGTTACCATCCAGTGATCTTTGCCCAGCAGAGGTAAAAGCTGTTGTAACGTCAACATTTTGAACTTGGGAATGTCCAGATAAGTGTTGAGGATAGATAAATCCAAAATTGGTCTCCACGTGTTCCCCTTCTTCGGTACTAGGAACAGGCGAGAATAAAATCCTAGGCCTCTTTCTGGTACAGGAACTGGCTGAATGGCCCCTATTTGGAGCAACAGAGAAATTTGCTTGTGAGCCTCTGTTCTTTGTAGAGGAGGAATGTCTGGCATGCCTTTGAAAGGAGGCAAGGTATGGAAATAAAACCTGTAACCGTGGTGAATGATATCCAGAACCCATCTGTCTTGGGTAATTAAATCCCAATTTTCTTTGAAAAGAGACAGCCTTCCTCCCAAAGGTGCTGCCAGGCGAGAATGAACTGGCAGCTGGAAAGGCAGGTCATTGGGTCTGCTTACGAAAGGACTGACCCCTGCCCTCACTAGAAGACTGAGCAGGGGAACTCCCTGTCCTAGGCCTAAAGGAACCCTGAGCTCTGCCCCTACCACGTCTAGACCTACCCCTAGACTGGGAATCATAAGCAGGATAAGTCCATCCCTTAGAAGGCCAATTTCTACTAAACTTCGGAGGCTGCACCTGCAAAAAATCCTTAACAGTTTGCATAGACTTAGCCTTGTCCTCCATTTTCTTTAAGACTGCTTCCACAGGTGAACCAAACAACACATCAGACTGTAAAGGAGCATCCAAAATCCTCGTTTTAACATGCTCAGCTAAATTCTGATCTCTCAACCAGGCGTGCCTACGAAGAACAGAACCAGTGGCAGCCACCCTCGAGGAGGCCTGCACAGCATCAAAACCACACTGCAAGGAATGTTTACCCACCTGTTCAGACACATGAACTAAATCCTGCAACTCTTTACACTCAATACCTTCCGCCAGAGCATCCACCTTAGATTGCAGTTGTGAAAGGACATAATTCTGATATTTTAACATGTGAAACTGACAATTCAACGCCCTCATGGCTAAAGTGGAAGAAGTATACACTTTCTTTCCCCATCTATCCAAAGCCCTTGCCTCTTTATCAGGAGGGACAGGGTTTTTAACAACTGAGGCCTTCACACCTTTAGGCCCCTGAGAGTCAGTTTCCGGGTCTGCCCTAGGACTCTTAAAAAGATACTTATGAGCTTCAGGCACCCTATAATACCTATCCGGTTTAACTGGGGCAGGAGGCAAAGAATCAGGATTCAGGGAAGCCTCTGCAAAAACATCTTCCACCACATTCAGAACAGGAGGTATAGCTAAAGGCCTATGCTGGGGTAAAAACAAGAATTCCCTAAGCCTTTTCCTGGAATCAGAGAAATCTTGACCTTCCCATTTAAAATGCTCCCTCATGGAATGCAGAGTCTCTGAAAATGAAAAATCCTCAGGAGGGAAGCCAAAGGAGTAGAATCATCCACATCAGAATCAGAATAAGGAGGATACTCCTGCAAGTCTTCAGCCGAAGACCCAGAAGCCTCCGAACATTGCTCAAAACTCTCAAACTCAGGTTCCACCCTAGGCCTCTTATCAGGAGGGGCATAGAACCTCTATCATAGTAATCAAATCCTCTGCCATTTTAAGCATATGTTTCTTAGGCAAAGACCCTGAAGCACTAGGAGAAACCCCCACTGAAGCTACACTTGGCCTGCCTCTCAAAGAAGTCTTGGAAACAGAAGGGAGGCTCTAACCACCTTAGGAAGAGAGGGAAGAACAGCCACCTGAGAAGCCCCCTCAGCCTGGCCTACTTCCTGAGAGGATACATCCTGTAACAGTAAAGTCTCTCCTGAGACTCCAAAGAAACACCTGGCAAAACCTCCGCTCCACTGAGCCTTCCAAAGAACCGACGTCTGGGACTGTCGGTTCTTCCCCTCTAGGCTTTGCTGCTTTGTCCTTGCGCTTTTGGCGAAGCCTGCCGGAGCATCCGACGGCATTTTATAATTACAACGCTTCCCAAACACTAACCTGGCACAGTCTAACCTTCTCTTAATAGTGCGTTTGTTAAATCTAGCACAAGAGCGGCATCCAACAACGCCGTGCTCAGGCCCTAAACAAGGTATACACAAAGTATGATAATCCCTATGAGGTATCTGTTTCCCACAAGAAATACAGTTATTCACTTTTTCTGACATCCGGTTAAATACTGAGGCAAGAAAAACCAAAATAATCCCCAACGGGGTACTTAGCCAACTTTGATTCGGTCTGAAACTCTGACTTCAGAAACTTTCAGAACGCCAACCTGCACTCGCAAAATTGCTTCTGCATCGGACCATGCGGCAAAAAAGACTGAGGATATGACGTCGGTCATGCGCATTAGTACCCTGACGTACTGACGTCAGTCTAATGCGCCCTGACCGACGTCAGCCATATACTTTGGTATTCGGGCCAACTGGACAGCGGACTACCCAATAGTTAGGACTGCAGCAATGTGGAATGAAGAACATCCTTATATACAGATAACCAGCCATACAATTAAGGGACGTCAGGTCACATGGTGGAATAATGATCCTCCGCTGAAAAAGGGCTCTTGCTCAGTCAAGGCTTTCCCTGTCAACAAATGTCAAATAAATAAAGTAGCAGCATGAGGCAACCATTTGGAATTGGTCTGTTTTGAAACCACTTGATCTATCTTTTACCTTCCCAAGAAATGAACAACTGATCAGGAGTTCTGAAAGATTTTGTTCCATCAGGATAGAACCAGAGTTTTCTGTGGGCATCCAAGGAACAAAGTATCATTTTCTCTCATTTTTTTAGGCTCCTGACAGCTGGATAGCTTTGCTTAAAGTAAACTCAGATATCAGATTAGGCATAAATGAAGAATTAATTCTTTAAGAAACATTCTCTTTGTATAAGAGCAGGAAAAGGCTGACCCACAATAACAGCTTATAACTCGGATACTCTTCTTGCAGAGATCATAGCAATAAATAAGACTGTTTTCCATGTCAAGAACCTCAAGCTATCCTGATGAACTGGTTCAAATGGAGCAAAACGTTTTTCTTAACACAAAGTTAAGATCCCAAGGAAGAGATACTTGTTTTCTAAGAGGCTTCATATGCAAGACTGCGAGATAGGATAAAGGAACTCCTTTATATCATCTCCAGGCATACTGATACTAATGCATTATCACAACACGTAACAGCAATGGGCATGGGACACAAATTCAGGTTCATGGTTATTGAGCTGGTAACAGCAAACAGAGAAGAGGGGCTGTTATAAATACAGTTGAGAATAGAGAACTAGAATGGGTTATTAGGATGAGGGTGAACATGGGCAAAGGCCTTAATGATAAGGTCTCTATCCAACCGGTCTTAGTTAATAGACCGCTGCATTAATAGGATGCCCTCATGCCCATTTTAAAATGTATCCTTATTTGTATTTTGAAATGCAGCTTTGTTTTTGTATACATTTTATATATACATCTTAGGACAGTTTGTTCCTTTACATACACACATATATATATGTTTTGTAAGATGGATTTTTTGAAGCTATGTATGTTGTGTCTTTAAATCTTAACTGTAGCTGTGGTCAATTATGATCTATATATGGGTGGAGATTCCTAATGGAAACTGTCTGAGGAAGCAGCTTGCCTGCGAAAGTGCTCACCCTTGTTTGTCTGTTACATATTTTTTATTAAAGTATTTATTGCAATGGCTGAGTTCTTCTGTACTTTTTACCTTCACATTTTATATAAGACTATATTGAAAGAGGTGGGATTCAAGGTTAAACATTCTGAAATGGCCAATAAATGAACCAAGATTGAGGAATAAAGACAGGCCCATAGGATAGTACCTCATTCAAATAATGCAGACCCACATAAATACTAGTCCTGAATAGGTGCTGTTTCTTTTCTTGGCACCAACTAGAAAACTTTTTCCATTTGCTAATATATGATTTTTTAGTAGCAGGTTTTCTTGGCTCCAGTAATATTTGCTGCATGTCCTTAGAAAGATTGTGCTTAAAAGAGGTGTTAAAACTCTACCATCCAAGCAGTATCCAACAGCCCTAATCTTGTGAGAATAAATCCAGACTGTGAGAAGCTTGTGGTACTAGCCCCCTATCCATTCCCAAAGAGAATCACTGCTGCCTGGGAGAGAAATGAATCACCATAATGGTCTTTTTGGAGACCACCCGAATCTTCAGCAGTACCCAGGATTATAGCTGAAAGAGTAAAACATCATATAGAACATTCCTTTTCAAGAAAAACAAAAAGCATCCATCTTTCAGGCCTTTTCGCATGGAATCCTGGTGCAAAAGTGTGCCACATAATTGTTTATTGAGACAAAAAGATCATTTTTTTTGTGCTTCCCACAGATAGACCAAATCTTGAAAGACCCTTTTATCCAGTTTCCAGTCGTGAGGGATCTGTCCTAGTTCTGCTCATCATTTCTGCCACACAATTTTGCTCTGATGGAATGCAAGATGCCTGTGGAGTGAGACTGTGCTAAAAAGCTATATGCCAGGTTAAAATGTGGTACCCCTTGCTTATTTATGTACCACATCACTGTGGTGTTGTCTGTACACACTTGTAGAGGTCATGTGACTACAAATGATTGATAGTTTTGACAGCATTTATAAGAACCAACATCCCTTTTATATTTATGTGTTTTGGTCTGTTTATTTTTGTCCCTGCACTTTCACTCCCATTGACACTGCTCCTCAAGCAAAGTCTGGCACCTATTGTTACTTACTGCACTATAGCAGGAGGGGAGAAAGAAAAACCTGGATTCAGAAAAAAATGTCTCCACAGAAAAATCTCTCTTTTCTCAAACCACAAAACTGGAACAAAGTCAAGGGATTTTGATGTTGAGACCACAGAGGTTTCAGGTACCACTGCATCTTTCTCATGTGGAGTCTTGCAAGATGTATCATAGTTGCCATGAGACCCTTAATCATAAGTAATTCCCTTGCAAAGATGGATGTCTGAGTGAAAAACCTTGGGAACAGATCAAAATACAGATCATTTTTTTATCCTGTGGGGAAAAAAGCTCCTTAAACTATGATATCAGGGAGACATACCAGAAAAAACAATCCCGCAAGGAGGTCTCAAATGACTTGTGAATGCCCTCTTTGCATCCCAACCTATGTTTGAGAACCTTTACCAAGTGAGAAATTCCTGACAATTTGAAAAAGATTATGCAAAGATAAGCAAGTCATCAAAATAAGGAAAAATATGAATACCTTACAGTCTGCAGTAGGCTATCACAGGAGCTTGATACATTGTGAGCATCCTTGGAGCAGTAGTATATATCCTAAAGGATAATACAAAGAACTGATAATGTAAATCCAGACACAGAGAAGCTTAAGAAACACCTGGAATCTGGATCTATAGTTATGTGATGATGTGCATCTCTTAAATCTAAGGTCACTAGAAAATTCAAATGTCGAACACGGGTTAATAAGCTGTGAAGACAGATCATTCTGAAATTGGGCACCATCACAAACTCGTTCAGAAAGGAAAGAACCAGAACTGTTATGCAAGAACTTTCTTTGACACCAGAAACTTACCTGAATAAAATTTCTCCCAATTGAGGAATAGAAATAGATTTCATCACCACACCTACCTTAGTGAGCATATGCTGGATGACAGAAGGAAAAAGTAGAGATTGGTCTGATGGATGAGGAAGAATCCCACAAAAAAGAGGGACAGACTCCTACTGCCATCTGTACCCTTGAGGGATTATTCTCAGAACCCATATGTCTGATGCAATATGTTGCCAAAGGGAACAGATTCAGACTTTCTGGAACAATTAACTCAAATCCCTAGTGCCTAAGGACCCAGTCAGCTGTTTTTTTTTACACAAACGGTCTTTCCACCCCCACCTGTCCTTACCTCGAACGGCTCAATCTGTGCTGAAAAGAAATATCCTGAAAACTAAAAGAATGCATTCCTGCACTTTCCCTCAATAAGGAAAAGGACTGCAAGGTATTTCCACCCCACCTGTCCTTACCTTGAATTGCTCAGTCCGTGCTGAAAATAAATATCCTGAAAACTAAAAGAAAGTATTCCTGCACTGTCCCTCGCTAAGGAAAAGGACTGCAAGGTATATATCTTAAGTGTAACTGTGGTGCTAATTGATGCTTGTCTGAACTGGGTCTACAGCTAGCCTAGGGTCCATAGTAAAAGACAGCTTAACAGTCTTAGACTCCCTAGTCAGGCTGCTGTAATAAGTAATAAAAAGCATTCTACAGCTTAAACAGCCTGTATAACACAGTCCCCCTGCTTACTTCATCTCACAGTTGCTAAAGAAATAACATATCTGTACAAAATTCAGGTAAAAAGCTTGCTTTCTCCCAATAGTCAGTGAAGTTGCCTGGCTAAGCTACAAACTATGTTTAATACAGTGTTGAGTAAACACAGCTCACTTTTAAAAGAATTGAGTAAAATTGAGTAAATTGCAGCTCACTTTAAAAGGAACTGAGTAAAAACACTGTAAAGTTGTATTCTTTAAGCCTGCATACTCACAGACCCTGGTAATCCTTGAAACTTGGTATAGCCCCACTTCGTTCGGGCTTTCTCCGTGCCCCACCCTGCCCCCAAATCCCACTCGGCCCCATTACTGCTAAATTTAAGCCCAATAAACCACTCCCCCTGCTGCAACCTATAATAAACCACTCCCTCCCTCCTTCAACCTATCATTGATAACCCACACCTCCATACACCACCCCTTCCTGCCAACAACCCCCTTAATTCTCCACCCACATTCCTTACCAAGTACCACTACTATCAAGATGAGACCAACTGTGTTCCTCTCAGTTATATTGCCTGGGCTATATTTCCTCACCATCTAGGAAAACCAGCCTTATCTTGGCTTTCACCACCCCATATCTCATATCATCTCTGCTCCCACCTTGAGTGAATCAGACCATCCCCTAGCTCACTACAAACCTGTCCTCTCCACTTTTAACCACCGCCAACTAATTAGACCGCAGACCATCTCCCCCAAAACTACATATCATAAAATAATAAGTGAAGTGCTGAAACTAATAATCACGGTACAATTTACTCTGATGAGGGCTGGAGACATCCACCCTAACCCTGGACCGACCCTTCCCACAAGCCCCCAGCCCACTACCACCTTCCACATATGCCAAATGCAAGGCCCCCTAACTCTCTCCTGACCTGTCACTTAAAACATCAGGAGCATTAACAAGGTCCATAATGTTCATGCCCTACTAGCCACCTACTCACCTGATATGCTATGTCTTCCAGAAACCTGGCTAAAACCAAGAACTAAAAATGATGAGGCTATCCCACCAGGGTACAACATACTTAGACTAGACCGAAACACCAGTAAAGGTGGAGGAGTAGCAGTTCTATTTAAAAACACAACAGATGTCACTCTAGCCCCACAGCAACACCCCTTGTTCAGTAATGCAGAAGCCCTAGTTAGCTAACTACAGCTTAACAAAAGTAAATCTATATTCATTGCCTGCATTTATATCCCCCCAGGCAACAATGCAAATACCCTAGAAGACTTCCACCAATGGCTTTCCAACACATAGCACCATGAAACTATGGTGTTAGGAGACGTTAATATTGACTGGAACAATTGTTCCTCTGAATCTCCCACCACCAATGTAAACCTTCATGTCTATACCCAATTTGTACCCTCACCCACCAGAATAAATAAATTCAACTACAAAGGCAGTATCCTGGATTGGATTCTTATCAGCAATCACCCAGACCTGTAAAACACCATAACAATATAATTCCCAGATGAAATAAGTGACCACTTACTCACTTTAAGCATAAAGTAGATAACCATCATCAAGTTCTTTATAAGTCTATCAGAAACAAGAACTTTAACTCCACTGACTTTCAGAATGAACTCAAGCATGCAATTGGGCAATACTTAAAGAACTTCCACTAGATGATGCTGTAGACTATTTTAATTCTAAATTCCACTCCATTCTAGATTCTCACGTTCCTATCTGCACCCTTAGAACCAAAATTAAGACTGACCCCTGGGTCTCTAAAGTAACCAAAACCAAAATCATAGCAAGAAATAAAGCCTGGGACAATTGGCACACCTCCAAAGACCCACTTGACCATATTAAATTCCGACAACTAAGGAATGATACCAAGAAAGCCACATTAAGACAAAAAAAACTTCTATCAACACTTCAGCAAAAGCACTAGAGCAAACCTCAACAATTTTGGGCAGGCATAAACAAATTGCTCCACCCAGGCCAAATCTCCACACCCACCCCCTCAACTTGTGACCTTAAAACTCGAGAGGAAACTGCTAACATCATTAACAACTTTTTTACCAAAACCATCCAGTCACTAGGTAGCCAACTACCCCCCACCAGCTCCTTTCAAAACTCCTCCACAACCACTACCACCTCCCTTTCGCCTTCCAACCTGTATCTACATCGACCATCCAATCTCTAATTAACAAACTAAAGCCCACTACCCTGGCAGCTGATCTCCTCCTACCAGAATATTTACAAAAAGGGGCAGACGCCATTGCATACCCTGTCTCGATCATAATAAACCGCACCTTGACCGAAGCCACTATCCCCCCTCTCTGGAAGGTTTCCCATGTCATTCCCCTTCATAAAGGAGGGAATTCTTTATATGGAAAAGTGCGTCCACAACCAATTAATGCACTCTCTCTCCCAAAATAAACTACTGTCCAACTCTCAGCATGGTTTTAAGGCACACCACAGCACCACATCAGCCCTCCTATCCTTCTCTAACTCTATCAGCACCAATCGAAACAATAACAAACTTACCTCAGCTCTCTTCCTAGATCTCTCTAAGGCCTTTGATATATTCAGTCACCATCTGCTTCTCTGCACCCTGAAGAAACTGTCACTAAATAGTAGCTCCATTAAATCATTCCAATCTTACCTGTGTGATAGACAAGCAGTTTTATGGCAGAATACCCAATCCACACATCTACCCATTACCCTAGGAGTCCCCCAAGGCTAGGACCACTACTCTTCTCAGTCTTTATCAAAGACCTACCCCACCATCACTCCCAAGGCCACCTGCATCCAGTATGTGGACAACGCTACTTTAATATGTACCACCTCCTCAATTGAGCTTATAACCCTAACCCAGAATACTTTCAATGATGTAGAAAAATGGTTTGCAAACAGTCAGCTTCTATTAAACCCCAACAAAACTAAACTGTTCATCTTTTCCCCCACCTGCAAATCCTCCTGACCATTCTTTATTATACGTTCCAGCAATGGCACAATCATATCCCCAGATACTCGCACAAAACCCCTAGGTGTCACAGTTGATAACGCCCTAAAATATGATATCCATGTCAATCAAGCCATCAAATATGTCAACAAAAAACTAGGCTCCCTATACAGGATCAAACCCTTCCTCACTCCTTTTGCAACAACCACTATTGCTTGGTCACACCTACTATCTACCCTCCTCTATGCCTCCCCCCTCTTCGCTAACCTGAACCAAGCCACCCTTACCAAACATGCTAGTTGTTACAACCATATTGCTAAACTTGCTACTGGTGCTACCTCTAGGACCCACCATTGTATCAACCTAACTCAACTAGGATGGCTAGAGTGGCCCAGTCTTCTCCGATACAACCAACTTATAATAACCCACAAAATACTATATCAACCTGAAAAAACACCAGCACTAAATAAGATCATCACACCATACAGCAACCTGAGGACACTATGCTCTGCTGACACACTGCTGGTACAAATAGCTAAGAGCATAAATGTGTCTGGGGACTCACTATTCACCAACTCAGTAGGCAAAACTTGGAATATGCTACCTGCTGAACTTACTCACCAATCCTCCTTAACCCAGTTCAAAAAAAGCCTCAAACTACACTTCCAACAGCATTGGCAGTGTCCCTGCTTAAACCCCGACTAATCACCACCCGCTGTTCCTCTAAACTCTCTCTAAGCATTTAAATCTTATAGTCTAATAAGTGCACGAATTCTTGAAGGGACTTAGCCCATAACTCCATGTATTATTGTCTGAAATTGAAGCCGCATGATTTTGATGTTGTCTATGTTTTATCTGGTTTACTATTGTTTATTCGAATGGAAAATCATTTTCCGTTCAAATAAATGAATGGTAATATCGAAAGTAAAAAAAAAAAAACTACCGTTCACAATGTCGAACCAAATGCTCGACGCATTTGACTTGACATTGATGTTGAAACCACTATGTGACAGCCGTATAGGAGCTGATGTAAATCAAACTCCTATGCAGCTATCATGTTTTTTGCAGTGGGGCAAGCCCCCATGCACCCCTCTACTTATATATTCTAATAACGAGAGCGCACTAAGTTGGGATGTGAATGAATTTCCACTCCCCACTGTACCACGATCTCCACTTATGCAAATCCAGTTGTGCATTCGCATAAGTGGAGTCGACTATCTGGTGCAAAACTGCTTGTGCGTTCGACATTCTGTTTTTCGGCACATTGCAGCAGATAGAATGTCGTTCGCACAAACAATAGTAAACTGTTTTATCCATGTTTGTCACCCTACTGAAAAATGAATATTATACTTATCTCTAAATGTTTCTATTGTTCCTAATGTATTTATACTCTGCTTTCTGGAGCTCTTCTCCCCAGGCCTCTGCTGAAAATGGACATATATCCAGTCGGACTTTCCTGGTAAATAACTAACTAAATAAATAAATAAATAAAGGGACTACCAGGGTAAGGGGGAGGGAAGTCCCTCATATAGTTACTCAGATATATTAGACTGGGGTTGCTTTCTTTTTGGAACCTTGCTGCCATAGCTTTTTAAATGTCTGCTTACCAGCAGACTGCTTGGACTGTTTATTTTGCTTTTTAAAGAAAGTTGTAGATGAAGCACCAAATCCCTTGGCAAACTTTGAAAAGGAGGGCTGTACAATCTGAGAAATCCCCTGAATAAGCTTCCTGCTCTCATCACAACTCAATCTCTGTAATAGAAAGTCTATCCAAAAGGGAATTCAAAATGTCATTTCTAACATCCTCTGGGAGGTTTTGAGAATGCAGACACCAGCCCTGGAGATGGCACCAGCAGAGATATATGCACACTTCAAACAATGATTCAGTCACCTGAGACACTGAAGAGACTGAGTTACACAAAGCAGATTAACCCTCGCAAGAGGAAACAAATGCCAAAATAGTCCTCATTCTCATAGGTGGCATGCATAAACTTCAACATATGAGCTTTCACAGGTGAGAATTTTAAAAACTAGTCTTGCAGAAAAATACACACCCCCCCCCCCCCAAGCTTATCAAAAGCCTTTGCATCCTTGTCAGGAAGATTAGAATTAACCAAATGTTTAGCAGCATATTGAATCTCTAAAGCAAAAGCATATGAGTCAGATTTGGAATGAGTGTATAAAACTTAAAGACTGAGGCAGTTTATAAAGTCCATCTGCCTTTTTTAAGAGGGGGGAGGGCAGCAGGCTGTGACAAAAATGTATTTCAAAGCTGACAGAAGAGGAGAAATAGAATAGGTTTGGGAAATCCATAACAAATCATGATACTTTCTGAGACTGATAAACACCACTGTTTTCTCACTCAAACAACTGATTCACCTTGTTTCAGAGAAGCAGAAGCCTTCAAAGGGACTGGCTGAAGTCGCACACTCCTCAGAAACTGAATCAGAAATCTGTGGAGACAACCTGTAGCCTCACACTCATTTTGGTTTAATCTTTGAGTCTCTTCAGAAAATGAAGACTCCCTTTTTATGCAGGAAGAGTCAACAGCATGCACTAACCCCTGTGCTAAGCCAAATAAATGACTACACTCTGGGGTAACTGAGACAGAAGAAGACATGGTTCAATGCTCCACAGAGCACCCCAGTACTACTGGGCTACAACTCATATCACACATTTCGGCCACAGAACACGGACCGAAACACAAAAGGAGGGGGTGTATCCATATTCATCAAGGATGCCTACACCTCCAGGTTAGTGGCGCAGCAGGATATCTCCGAGATCATCCATGTGCAACTAACATCAGGCAAATCTACAATGCAAATTGTGACCTGCTACAGATCACCCTCCATGACCCAGGACCACCACTCTGCCTTTCTGGAGACACTGGAAAACATGAAGGTCCTACCAAACACCCTGATATTGGGTGATTTCAATTACCCTACTGTTAACTGGGAAAACTACTCAAGTACAAACTCCCAGGTCCAGCGCTTGCTGGAATCTATCAACTCAAATGCCCTGGATCAGCTGGTAAACTCCCCTACCACAGGTGAAAACATATTGTACCTGGTCATCACCAATATGGGTGACAGGTGTTCCACACCGGAGGTCAACCAGTCACTGGTTAGATCAGACCATAAACTAGTCACGCTGGATGCCCACACCACACCACCACCTCCAACCAAGGAAACCACAGTGATAAACTTTTCTATAGCAAACTTCACCTTACTTAAGACAGAGGTGGTAAGTTTCACAGCCCCCACGCTAAAGGATTACAGTGTCCAAGATGCAGGAACCTTTACAAATGCACTCTATGAGCACCTACAAGGATGCATAGATCATGCCATCCCTAGCAAAACCAAGACTCACTCCCCTAAGAGAAGGAAACCAGTCTGGTGGACCCCTGCCATAAACATGCTATACAATAGGAGGAGGAAACTAGTTCAGAAAAAAAGCAAATCCCAAGAAGGAAAGACATCCCTGATCAGTATCAGTAAGAAACTAAGGTCCCTCATAAAATCCTCCAAGGCTAACTTCGAAAGAAAAATAGCCAAGGATTTGAAAGATAACCACAAAGCCTTCTTCAGCTATGTCAAGAATCTAAGTGGCAACTCGCAGATATGCTCTGAGAGCTAGTGCAAAATAGCACAAAATATACTGAACCAACTGATATTGCCAACATCCTGGCAGATAGATTCAGTGCAAACTTCACCCCCCTCTCACCCTCAAAAGGGCCCACAACAATACCGGAAAAGTGTAGTGTCCCGGAAATCACAGACGCACCGGTGAAAACAGCCCTTTCAAAAGCACAGCGTCAATGGGGCCAGATGGTGTCCCAGGCTGCATCTTGCACGAACTACAGAATTAACTAACCCTCCACCTGAACACACTGTTCAACCTCAGCCTCTCCACAGGCTACGTGCCCATAGAATGGTGCACAGCAATGGTTATTCTGCTCCACAAAGGAGGGGCCACAACTGACCCTGGTAACTATCGCCCCATAAGCCTGACTAGCCTGGTCTGCAAGGCTATGGAGCGCATCATCATGGAACTCATTAACAAAGACATTGGGAACCTACAAACACTTGACCCAACCCAGTTCGGCTTTGTTAAGGGCAGATCATGCCTACTAAACCTGGTTGACTTCTTCAAGACAGTCACCAAGGCCATAGATGAGGGGAAGGTAGTTCACACAGCCTACCTTGACCTAGCCAAGGCTTTTGACACCATTCCCCAATCGGGAATTATAGAAAAACTCACCAGCCTGAACATAAACCCCTACGTCACGAGATGGGTTGCCAACTGGCTTACAGGCAGAACTCACACAGTAAGAATAGCAGGCTCCAGGTCCGACTCTAAACCAGTCACAAGTGGTGTCCACAAGGCTCGGTCCTGGGACCCCTACTGTTCGGCATATACTTCTCAGAAATACAAGCAAACACAAGAGGACTATGCCTAACCAAGTTCACCGATGACTGCAAACTGGGAGCCATAATTGACTCTTCAGCTGACAAGGACAGTCTCCAAAAGAGCCTTACTGAGATGGACACCTGGTGTCAAAGTCATGCTCTCAAGTTAAATGCCAAAAAATGCATTGTCATCCCATTTGGGAAAAACAAAACACCCATGAATTACCACACAGGTGGCAGCCCCCTTAATACAGAAGAGGTAATAAGAGATCTGGGGACCTAGGTAGATAGTAATCTCTCCTTTGACAATCATATTGCCAAAGTAGTTAGGAAATCCTTCTATGTAGCCCATCTAATTACTAAAGGGCTCGCATCTAGAAATAAAGAGGTTATAGTGCCCCTCTACTCGTCACTCATCAGACCCATCATAGAGTACAATGCCCCATTTGGGATGTACCTCACAAGACACTTCCCACAGCTGGAAAGACCACAAAAGTACCTCACCAAGAGGATTACTGGCCTCAAACATATGTCCTATGCAGCCCGACTGGAAAAACTCCAGCTGTACTCAGTCGCATATCGCTTACTCAGAGGTGATCTCTGCCTGACTTATAAAGCCATGTCCAACTCAGAATTGATGGACATGCTCCATTTAAAGAAATCCAAGTCACTGACCTCGCCACAACAATAAATAAAACATGCTGGAGGGATAGATTCCTGTCACAGAGACTCCCCATGCTTTGGAACAAAATTCCTAACTACATTAGGCAGAGCCCCTCACTAAGACTCTTCAAGAACCTTGACGAGTGGATGGGTAACAGAAAATACACCCCTGGGATCACTTCATTGGCTCTTCTTGACAAAGGCTCAGTTAATTAATCAATGGGGCAGTGAAAGCTTGCACACTCTAGCTAGGCTTATAAATGCCCTCGGGCAGATAGCCTAGTACCTACCTATGAACCTATAACATATGTTCTAGTTTTGTTTCTTTTTCACAAGAATTTCTGAAGAAGGAAATCCAGTTTTGCTATCAATAACTTCCCTAAGGATGAGCACTGATTTCTGGTTAAGCAGAGTGACATTTCATGCCCCTTCTCCCAGGACCGATAAGAGTGGCTCTCTCAGCAGCTACACAGGATATGTCTACCCCTGGTCCATGTTAGCTGTAGAGACTACACCAGCAGAACTCATGGAAAAAGATGGGTGGTCTGAGGAACCAGCTTTGGCCACAACAGAGTAATCTACCGATGGCTGAGGCATTTTACCAGCCTGTTGTGAAGGCAAAGGTTGATTAACAATCTTTTTCTTTTTGTGTCTGTAAGAAAGTAGACCTGGGGAACAGATAGATTATTCCATGGTTAAGCAGAAAAAGGGGACTGATTCCCAGGGAAGCTTGGCAACAACAGTCTGAAAAACACAGTAAATAGTATTTTAAATACTAACTCCCAGCCCTCAAAAGTAAAATCACATTTTTTTCCTACAGAAAAAAGTTAGTTTTTACCACAAAATTGAAAAAGTAATGCTATTGTTGACAAGTGTACAAAAGTCACATGACAGTCATTAAAATCACTCTCTCCTAGTTAAATAAAATCAGTTTTAAAGAAAAAAAATATTCCATGTTTTCTGTCAAAAAAGTAAAACAGAATTTTTTTCCGAAAGGGAACTTATCTGCTCAGAATGGAAATAATGTTTGCTGACCACTGATCTTCAAAAGCCTGCACAAGAGCACTGTCTGGGGTAGGAAAGCTCTGGTAGACTTGGCACCCAAACTTGACCTTTAGTTAACTCAGCTTGCGGTAACTGTTTGGGCATGTGAAAGAGGCCCCAAAGCAATGAAAACAGCATTAGCTAACTGTCAATCCTCAAAAGCCTGCAAAAGAGCACACTCTCATGGCAGGAAAGGCTCTGGGAGGGGGGGGGGGCTTGGCGCACAAACCTGTTTTTTAATCAGCTCAGCTAGGGGTAGTGAAAGACAAGAAGCTTTGGAAACTTGCCGGCTGTTATAAACTTAAGATATAACCACTATAAGCTTAGGCTATTTGCAGCAGTGGTCATAATGAAGAACATCTATAACACAGAGAGGCTGAAACACAACTGTTTTATAAATTACTCAAAAATGATAAATTATTAACTATCACTTAGCTGAGCCTGTGATCAAGATCTTTTTTGCTATAGCAGCAAATGAGATCTGAAAGGGAGGTTCATAGGGGAGTATGGGAAAGTCTGAAGGAGATCGAAGCACTATACCACCTGTGAAAACCCAAATTAGATTTGATCAAGGACTCAGGTACACCAACTGTCAGATTGGACAGATTGATGAAATAGAATCTGATCTAATTAACTATTATCAGACTTGACCCCAGCTGTCTGGCTTTGTCAGGGTAGATCGCGTTCCTATTAATTCGTCAAACTTTTAGGTTGTCTAACGCCTAAACGTAGAAACCTAAACAAACCCATGATTGGCTTACGCAAATTTTTAATTTTTTCCCAGGGAAAAAATTTGCTTGGCCATCATCAGGGATTTGCCCTTTTCCTTGATGTAGAGCGATCTCAGAGTTGGTATGTAGAGGGCGAAGCCCCCACTTGATTAGGGTTTTAAAGTATGTTTTTTTTTTTTTCCGTTGGCCAAGCAAATTTTTTCACAGGGAAAAAATTAGAGTAATTGGCCATTCACGGTTTTGAGTGTTATACAACCTAAGTGTTCTATGTTCTAATATAGACCCGTGTAGATCTTGTCTATTGAATTTTGTGAACTTCTTTGAGAGGGTTACTCATGCCATAGACTGTGGTTAAGCTATTCACACAGTGTACTTTGACCTCACCATGGCATTCGATACCACACCATACCACAAACAAATATAATAAACAAACTGAAGGAGCTCCAAATGTATGTGGTTAGGTGGATTGCCAAATGGCTTAGGGACTGGAGTCATATAGCAAGAGTTGGGGGGTGAATCCTCAAACAGCACAAATATGAGCAGTGGAGTTATTGAAGGATTTGTGCTTGGACCTCTGATATTCAATATCTACTTCTTAGATCTTTATTTAGCAGATAAGACTCTCATGTTAAAGTTCACCAATGACTGGAAGCTAGGCGTCATTGTCAACTTCCACCTCTGACATGCAGGCACTCCAGCAGGAGCTTATACTTGTCAATTGCTGGTGTATAAGAATGGGCTCAAATTCAATTCCAGAAAGGGCAACATTGCAGAACTTGATAAATACCTCCTAGCTCCAACTTACAGTGTAGCTAATACATCAGTTCTAAATGAAAAGGTAATGAAAAGGTAGTGACAGATCTATTTCACTAGGTGGATAATCCTCATGTTTGACAATCACATTTCAACGGTGTTTAGGAAATCATTTTACCTTACAAAGCTCATTGCAAATAGCATTTTTTCCTGATCAAAAGTCCGCATATCTTCATATACACTGCACTGATAAGACTCATTAGAGTACAATGCCTTCTTTAGGATATACCTTAGAAAGCATACCCAGGAACTTGGAAGACTCCAGAGGTTTGTAACTAAAAAGATCATGAGCTTAAAAGACCTGAGCTACCAAGAAAGACAAGAGGCTTTATCCCTATTACTCAGTATCATACTGACTGCTCATGGGTGACTCGTGCTTTACTTATATAGCTGTAAGTGATCCAGCAGTCCAAGAACTCTTACACTTCCACAAATCATGAAGTCTAGCAAACACTATGGCCAAAGATGTCAATTTACTCCAAAAAAATAAATAAGGTATGTTAATTGGATAGATTTGTCATGCACTGCCTATCCCTATTCTGGGACAAACTTCCTTGTCTGCCTTTAAAAACAAACTGGATGCATACATAGAAAGTCACTCCTAGTATGACTGGCCTAACTTTGAAAAGAGAGCCAGGGTCTAAGGGTGTGTACTGGCAAGGTGGAAAAGGTCTCATGGCTCAGTTGCCATGTAGCTCCTATGATCCTATGGTTAATGTCAACAACTCTGCTGGCTAAAGCTGTGTTACTGATAAATATTGTCTCATTTGTGTTATGTATCAAACTGTTACTTTGCTGCAAATATTTAACCACTGTGGCATCTTGAAGCTTTTTACTCTGAGCACCTACACAAAACTTTGTTTCAAAACTGGTTAGTGTTATGTTCTGCAGAATTCACACCAGAAGGTTCATCTGTCTATATACATCTGCCACATGTTCTACTGCAAGCCCTTGCTATCCAGAAGGAGCATGATGCAAGGAAAGCAAGGCAGAACTATGACTCAAGTGTTCAACACTCGTAAATGCAAACAGCAAACTGATTCTGTTTTAGCATATACTAAATATACTAATTCTGAAACTATGGTTTTCTGGAAAATTCACTTTACTCTGAGTTACACTAGCCTTGAAGTTAGTATATACAAAGTAGCAGGGGTGTTGGTGTGGAGTTTATTATTATAGCAAGTTTCAATATTCACTACTTTGCTGTTAGACTACAGTTATATGCTAACACATTTGAGTACTAAACATGTCAGGAAACCGATTTAAAGGCTCTGTCTCTATGCAACTAATTTACCTGTAATACAGAGTTTCTACATATGACAATTTCTGTCTCAATGTACATTTTCATCATTACAAATAAATATCTATCACTCTCTCAGCATACAACTTTCATCATGCAGGTATATATATGCAAGTCTTAGTAAACACTATCACCATCCAAAAACATAAAAGCTGTGTTATACAAAATGTCTGTACTGCTCCTGTTTATTGAGATATTTATTTTAAGAACAGACTGTATATCAATGCAGAGACATTGTAAAATTGTCATATGACTTATCTATTTTTGTCTTTACACTTATCCTTAAGTTTTGAGTAACAGTCTCTTTAAAGATCAAATATAAAAGACTGCCTTACCTTGTTTTTTGTTGCAGAACCAGATATCCCGATAAAGCAGATTATGTTTTATTGCATACTGCTTCCTGTTGCATTATTTATTTATTTTTAATAATTAAATAAATAAAATGTGAAACTGGTTGTGTGCCCCAGAATGAAGCAGACACTGTTTCCTGCGTCTGAAATCTGTGCCATTATATACCATGCATTCATGACACTTTTCTGAGTACTGGAAGCTGAAGCTTGCAGTGTATGGTACTGTTAATAGGAAAAAACAGATATAGAAACAAAGTATCTAGGTTGATTATTGGTCAGAACACATCATTCCATGTTTCAGATTAGTTTTAAAAGAAAAACAAAACAGATGCGACATATGAAAAATTGGGAAATTAAAGTGTCTTTCTACAGTCCAAAGCCTAAGATGCACAAAATAGTCAAGGGGAGGAAACAGCTCTGTGTTTGATCTGGATCTACATAATAATGATGAGCTTCAGCAAATGCATGCAAGAACAACATTTAGCAATTTAAATTGTTTTTGCAGTGGTATAAAATATTTTGGTGGACAGCAGCAAAAGGTGCTAACTACGTTATTCTACAAGCTTTCTACTGTGCACCCAGAATGAATGCAGTATATTGCCCATGGGATATCCCATGCAAAAAACAAACACCAGAAAGTAAAAAAGTTGCAGATGATGTGTTTTTAAAACATTTAAGTAAAAATAGATTTTAAGCAGTTTGGTGCCTTAGAATATTGTTCTGTTATGCCGTACTGCTCAGAGGGGTGAAAACAGAATTTCAAGGGCAAATTCAGTTTTACCCCTTTAGCTCAGCTCTTACTACCACTAGAGATGCTTAGCCAGAATGAGGATCATGTCAGTTGTCTAGAAAAATATTCTAATAAAAACAGTGGTCTTTCGTTACAGATCAAGAAGATAAGCTGTAATGGCATGATTTTCACTTTTACTTGAGATAGATGCTTATTCTTTCAAAACTGCATGTGGACATAAGCTATGGAAGCAAGCTCAGGCTAAACACTGCATAAATGTGCATCAGCAACTGGTACCCCCACAAAAAAAAAGGACTCACCATATTGTTCCATCTGTATTGTCCATTTTCATTCTTTCTCATCCGTTAGGTTTGGAATTGACTGAGCCAAATTTTCCAGCTCATGGAACACAAACTCTCTAGGTTCTCCCTTATCCATAATGCACTAGCCCCTACAATACCTCATATCTTGTTTGCTGACTTTTAAGTCTATATAATATTTAACAAATATAGAGAGATGAGAGAACAGTATCTGGAGCTCAACTACAGGGACATTGATTCCTCTAGACTCTTGTAATCTTTCCAGAAGTCAAAATGGTAGGGGGTTGGAGGGAGGGAAGTTGAGGAAGAATGAAAATGGACAACACAGATGGAATGTTATGGTAAGTACATAAAAAGAAGTTAAATACTCACCATAACAGTTCCATCTGTGCTGTCCATTTTCATTTATCCTCAACAAATATGTTCGGTTCCAAGTATCGGAACCGACTCGGCCATTACTACAGCTCGCTCTAGGCAAAAATTCTCAAGCTTCACCCTTATTCAGAATGCTCCTCTCCCCAAATATCCCCAGCTACCTAAGACCTTGGGAGGACTCAAGGAAAGATATTTCTGAGCACCATAGAACCAAAAAGATGCTCTCATCCTGGAGACCATATCCAATTTGTAATGAGTGATAAAGATATTAGGAGTAGCCCAAGTTGCTGCTGCACAATCGTCATTCATGGAAGCCCTACACTGAAAAACTTCTGAAGTAGCAACAGCTCATGTTGAATGTGCCCTTAAAGGTCTAGGTAAACCGATTTTCTTCTTCTTCTAAACGAAATATACTCTCTGAGCCATCTGGCTAGCGTTACTTTGCTCACTGGTTGGCTAAATCTTGTTGATGAAAAAGACACAAATAATTGATCAGATTTTCTTATATTCTTGATTCTGTGTAGATAGATGCATAATTGTCTGTGGATATCTAGTAAATGCAAGCAGTATTCACCTTTGTTAGAGAAATTAGGAAAAAATACTGGCAATTGAATATACTGGTTAATGTCTGACTCTGACACAACCTTAAGTAAAAAAGGATGGATTCGTTCTTAATGAAACTCTGTCTTTGTAGAAAATCAGGTAAAGAAGGTCTACATAACAAGGCTTGTATTTCTGAAATT
Source organism: Protopterus annectens (assembly GCF_019279795.1). Classification (NCBI taxonomy): domain Eukaryota; kingdom Metazoa; phylum Chordata; order Ceratodontiformes; family Protopteridae; genus Protopterus; species Protopterus annectens. The sequence continues at coordinate 381,241,904 of NC_056747.1, read as the reverse complement.
CTTCTGGCAGAAATTATTGCTACTAAGAAAATAGTCTTCTGGGACAAAAATATAGGTTACATTTAGCTGATGGTTCAAAGGGAGGCTGAAAAATGATCTGCAGTATTAAGTTTAAATTCCAAGGAGGAGTAGGATCTTTGTATGGTAGTTTTAACAAAAGTATTCCTTTTCAGAATGTTTTACAAATTTTATGAGAAGCCAAGGAGGATTCTCCAAAGCCATTGTGAAAATTAGAAATTGCTACTAACTGTATTTTTATGGTAGATTGAGAGGGCTCCCGTTTCAAAAAGTGAGGCTAAAAATTCTAGAATCTATCATTGGGCACTGAAAAAGGATCAACATTTTTGTGATGAGCACAAAAAGTAAATCTTCTTCATTTACTACCATGGAGCGTGTGTAGCTGATTTATGTGAAGCCAAATGAATATGGCGAACCAGAGAAGAAAGTGAAGGAAGCCTGGCTATTAATGGAACTGGAGAAACCAAGCTGTCAGCTTGAGATTTACAATGTTTGGATGAAGTAGTCCTTCTGGATGGGTTAGATCATCTGACACCCGGGTCCAGAATCAGATAAGGCCAAAGGAAGGGGAACCATATCTCCTGAGGCCAATAAGGTGCAATGAAGATTACTTTGCTCTTCAGCCTGATTGCTTTCTGTAGGAATTTTGGAATTAGAAGAACCAGGGGAAACAGCAGTCTGGAGGGCCAAGCATGCAGAATAGCATCTTTCGGGGACTCCCCAGAGGGGGGGATCAGGGCAAAGTACTTGCCGCATTTGTTGTTTTGGGGAGAGGCAAATATATCTCAGCAAGGCTGGCCCCACTGATGAAAAATATTTTCCATCACCATTGGATTGAGACACCACTCATGCAGCAGAAGAATACAGCTGCTTAGTTTGTCAGCTACCACACTGAAACTCCCCAGAATGTGCACTATCAGAAAGCGGTTGGAAGAGGTCATCCATTGCCATACTCTGAAAACTTCTTGACATAGGGGATAGGATTTTGTTCCTGTTTGCTGATGCATCAAACCACTGACGTATTGTCTGTTTGAATCAAAATTGCTCCCGAAGGAAGGACAGTCTGAAAGGCTTGCAGCGCTAAGAGCACTGCCCTTAACTCCAGGACACTGATATGCAAGTTGGCCTCTGCAAGGGACCAAGTGCTTTTGACAGTCTTTCCCAGATAATGCCCCCCACCCCATCTGGGAGAGGTCTGTGGTCACCATGGCTTTGGGCTGTAGTGGCAAAAAGGGATAGCCTAGAAGGACGTCTTTGGAGTGTATCCACCAAGCTAAATCTTTTCTGCAAAGAATGGTGATCAAGATCAGGTCCAACATGGATTGGTATAGTACTGAGCATTGAGACGCTAGCAACTGCTGTAATATTCTCATGTGATATCTTGCCAAGGTAACTCGGGTTATTATTGATGTCATGCAGCCTAGCACTTGAAAGGCTAAATGAATTGGTAACTTTTCTGTTGCTGATGATCTTCTGGGAATTTGCATTTTCTGTAGCCTCACAGGAGAAAGGGACGCTATGGAAGTTTGGGTATTTAGGAGCGCCCCTATGAATTCTAAGTTTTAAGCTGGGGTCAATTTTAATTTTTCTTAGTTTATAGTTATTCCTAGAAAGGAACAGACATGAAGTACCTGATCCCTTTCATGTAAGAATTGGTGCCTGGTTGGTGCGGTAATGAGCCAATCATCTAGATATGGAAACACTCGGAATCCTTGCAGTCTCAAATGAGCTGCTACTACTGCCATGCATTTGGTGAACACCCTGGAGGCTGTCGTAAGGCTAAAAGGCAGAGCTCTGAATTGGTAGTGACTGGCTCCCATCCGGAAGCGGAGAAACCTTCTGGATTAATTTGTCCATTTTTATATGGTGATACACATCCTCAAGATCTACTCAGTACATCTGGTTGTCTTTTTCCAAAAATGGAAGTTTGGACTGTACCATGACCATTCAGAATTTGGTTTTATGAACTGATTTGCTCAGTACACTCATATCCAAAACTGGTCTCCGGTCCCTATCTTTTTTTGGCAATAAAAAGAATCTTGAGTAAGTTCCGGATTCTATCTAGTCTGGTGGGACACCTTAGATGACTCTTTCTTCTAGCAGTTTTTGGATTTCTAGAACTGCTCTTTCCCTCTAACTGGGTTGAACACTGGGGATTTTTTTTTATACGGGGAGGAAGAGAAAAAGGAATTGAACAGCCTCTGTAAATGATCCTCTGCACCCACATATCAGAAGTTATCTGTAGCCAGGTAGCTTGGTCTTGGGGTAAGCGCCCCCAACTGCCTACAGGGGAAGACTATCGGCTCTCCATCCAGGAACACAATGGTAGGGTTTTCCTGGGAAAGAATCTGTGAAACCCTGATTCTGAGGGCCACCTCTGCCTTGTGGGTGTCATTTTCCATTAAAGTCCCCCCGTCCCTAGGGGAATTACCTCAATGTGTGTCCTGAAAAGGCCCTTGGGAATTTCTGAACTACATCTTTCCACTAGCTTTCTAGTTCCTAGAGAAGGATTGTTGGGGAATGGAAAAAATGCATGCCCACGGCAGAAAGGGTCTTTCCATCCTTTTCACAGCTGGATACAGTTTCTTTAACCTTTGAGCCAAAAGGGATGATCCATCAAAGGGTGCACTGACAAATGAAGACTTAAATGGCTCTGCAAAAATCACACAGGCGCATCCAGGTGTATCTCCTAATAGCAATGCCAGAACCCTCCCGTCTGATGGTCTCTTTGGCTGCATGACCAATGCTCCTCTTGAACAAGTTAGACACAGACTCTAGGGTAGCCAGCTGGGAAGGAACCTTATCTTGGACTTTCTCAGAAACAGATACTGCCAGGGTATCTGATAACTCTTGACCAGATCCCTTTGAAGCCTGGTGAAGTGTGCGAAAAACTTCAAAGGCCTTAAGGCAAAGGCTAATAATGTATAGACCTGCTTCCCAAATCTATCTGTCGCCTGAGACTCTCTACTGGGTGGATGGATAGGGGAGAACTCTTGTCAGCCAATTCCTTCTTTGTGGCTCCCACTACAACCGTGGCACCCACAGCTAGCCCTTTAGCTCAAAACTGTTTGTCTTTAGGAACAGACAGAATTTTATCAGGTCTCCTGGGGACAGGCTCTATAGTGTCAGGGGCCTTCCACGATCTGCTGAAGGATCACCTGGATGAGCTCATCAGCAGGCGGAATCACCCAAGAGTAGATTGTTGGGTGCAGAAAGCCTGCAGGTACACCAACTCCTCAGAAGAAGTGTTTTGGGACTTCTAGTCACCCCTCTGTTTCAGTATTTCCAGGATGTCTTGAAAGGAAACATCAACAGGGGTGACCTTGAGGATTCCTCTCCATCAAAGTCAGTGTCTTCGGTGTTTGATTCCTCCAGGGAATCCAAGTGTTTCCTCTTACATTTTTTTTCCTTCTTGGGAACCTTTTCAGTGTAGTGGTCTAGAGAGTTATCAGAAGAGGAAAGAACTGTTATCTGGGATTCCTGAGGTTTTGGCATCCACTGACCCAGCGGGAGTTCAGGTTGACTATCCAGACATGAGGAAGAAAGGGATACTTGCTCAGAGACAGAAGCAGTTGACTGACTGACTATGGTGGTTAAAGCTCTCTCCATTGCCTTGAAAGCTGGCCCTCCCTGAAGAGGGAAGGGAGCCTGGAACTGAGACAGATAGCCTTGGAACTGTGGTCACTCCCCGTTCTGAATAGAAAGCTCCCAAGACAGAAGCCAAACTGAACGTGCCGATGCCCCAAGGTGCAAAGAAGACTCCGAAAAAATAGGAGTCGACTCCTGCCCCTCAGGACAGACTCGGCCCCAAGAGGTCTCCAGATCCAAATGAACAGTAGACCTCAAAGCAAAAAATGGTTCCAAGGATATGGATTAATCCAGAGCCGATGCAGTTGGCACTTGGAGGCTCGGAACTGAAGACTCTAATGCTTCAGATGAAATCAGAGGAGGAAAAACTGAAAGGGTGAAGGAAGGTTTGGCTCCAACACCCGATGGGGCTGGAGTCAAGGCGGTACCAGACAATCCTCGCTCCCAGAATATTTTATTCACCAGCCTCTCCATGTCATCTTCAATTAAACTTTTGGTGGAATGCATAGACATGGGAGATGGTAATTTTGGTCTCTCCAAAAAAGGAGAAGATAATTTTCCAGGAAAAACATTCAATTGAAGGAGAACATGAAGTTCTTGAAAGAGTCACAATACTTGGTTCCTCAGTCTGTAAATTTGGTGCCAAAGAAGTTGGCAGCAAGTTAGACATTTGCAATGGTAATTTCTGTGTTGATACACTCAGTTCCACAGGACCCTTTGTGGCCAGTGCGTTAGGTGTGGAGGCAGTTGGTTCTAAAGATACTGACGGAACCGAAAATTCTGACCTTTTCAGAGGAGGTACCGACAGTCTAGGAGGCACTGACAGACTCCTTTTCTTAAGCTTGTCCAAAATTTTAGAGGGCAATGAAGAATGGGAAGACACAGCAGTCTTGCTCCTTGTTTTCTTTGGTCCAGATATAGCTTCACTGAAGGCTAGGGGTATCATACCTTTCAAGATTAGTTTATTTTTCCTTTCCACAAGTGCCCTGTGACTAAAACTATGACATATGGAACAGTCTTCTTGCAGATGAACAGGGCCAGGCAACTGACACATAACTGGTGAATACCAGACATTGGTATCTTGTGTCTGCACTTTTGGCATCATTTGAAACCAGATGGGACCTTTGGTTTATCTGCCATGGTGATGAACAAAAGGAAGTTGTCAGCAATGACAAAAAAAGCAGATAACTAAGACACTCGGACACAAACTCACATAGAAGAATCATCTCGCAACAGAAACACTCACTACCAAAACAACAGTGAACAGTAAAGCACTTTTTTTTTTTTACAGAAAGATAATTATGAAAATTAAGAGAAGGTAATGTCCATCAATGCTAATAGATGAGATTACACCAATATGTAAATAAAAAGAAAGGGAGAGGAAAAGTTCAAACAAGATGGAAATGACAGTGGGCAGGGTTTTAAAGGAAAGCGAACAGCAAAAAAAGTTACTAAGAGAATGAAAAAACAGGAAAAACTATTTTAAAATTTGCTTAGCTCGAGAGTGATGGTGAATATGTGTCAGGAAAAGTGGCAAATGAGATCTGAGGTATTTGGGAGAGGAGCATTCTTGAGAGTTTTTGGCCAGCATGAGCAGTAGTAATGGCAGGTGTATATTACATTATCAAAAAGCCATAATATCAAACAGCTTTTCATCGACCCATAAAAGTCGAACTCTCATAATAGTGAAAACCCAAATGAGAGAATTATTTTCCTGAGAAAGAAATCGCTAGCCTTACCATGAACTACACACTACTTTAAACATAAATGGGGTGACTTCACCCCCCCACACCCCCCAATGTGGGGGGCTGTTCCCCCCCAAACCCCCCTTACTAAATCTACCAACTCTGAGATCTCACTATAGTGGGGAAAAGGGCAACCTCACAAGGATGGTCAAGCAGTTTCTTTCCCAGGGAAAGAATTTGCTCATTTGGGTGTTCGCTATTATGAGAGTTTGACTTTTACAGGTCGATGAAAAGCTGTTCGATATTACAGTTTTTCGATAACGTAATATACACCCAGTAACAGCCAAGCCAGTTATGATACTTGGAAATGAACCCACTTGTCAAGGATAAAATAAAAATTTACATCATCAGATCTTTTTTTCCCCTTATGATGTCATTTTCATTTATTCCTCAACTGCTAGGACAGAGTCCCCAACTACCTAAATCCTGAGAGGATTCCAAGGAATGATATTCCTCAGCACCGCTAAGCTGAAGGCTGCTATTCCCCTAGAGGCCAGATCCAATTTGTAATGAGCAGTAAAGGTATGAGGGTTAGCCCAAGTTGCAAGATGCACAAATATCATTCAAGAAAAATCTGGATAAAAATACTGAAGAAGTTGCCACAGACCTGATAGAATGAGCTTTTTGGCAAAGACAAAAACATTTTTTTTGTAAACAAATGAAATACAATCAGTTAACCATTTTGCTACGGTTATTTTAGTAACTGGTTTGCCCAATTTTGTATCCAAAAAGAAAAGAAAATAACTGATATGATTTCCTGAAATTTTTGTCCTATGTAGATAAAAACTTAACTGTGAACAATTAAAAGGTGTAACATATAGGTTATTTGTTTACTAGGCTAATGACCACAAGGGCCTTTTAAGCCTAGTCATGCATCCCAAATCTCTGACAAGTTCTGATACCCTTGATAAGTGTAAGCATGGGCCTGAGAGATGAACCATTTATAGGCTACCTGTGTTCATTAGAGACATAGGTGCCAGACCAGGGATGAATTTCCAGTTTCCCATCCAACTGTCCAAGTTGCACTTGAATTGGGTTAGGGAGGAACTCTGCTTCATATGGATACGCTCCTCTGCTTGAAAATTTTGGAAAGAAAACTGAAAGGTTGATAGTCTGATTAATATTGGAATCTGACACCACCTTAGCAAACAAGGATGGGTTGATACGCAAGGATACCATATCCTTATGAAAAATCAAATGAGGAGGCTTAGAAGATGAAGCTTAATGTTCTGAGACTCTTCTAGCACATGTAATGGCCACTAAAAAGACAATCTTCCAGGATAAAAATTTTAGTTCACACTTTGCTGATGGTTCAAAGGGAGACTGGGTCCAATATTGTACAACCAAATTCAAATCCCACTGGGGAGTGGAATCTTTGAAAGGGGGTCCAAGAAGAAAGGTTCCCTTTATAAAGGCCTTACAAAGTTTGGAAGAAGCTAAAGATGAAATATTTATTCCAATGAGAAAATTAGAAATGGCAGCTAGTTGTACTATTTGCAGTTGAACTAGCACCTTTGTTAAAAGTTATAGCTAAAAGTTCAACAACTTTAGGTACTGGTGTTGAAAAAGGGTGAATGTCATTTTGCTGCACCTAAATAACAAACCTTTTCCATTTACTTCTGTAAATTTTTCTAGTTGAAGCTTTGTGGGAGGATAAAAGAATGTGGTGGACGAGGGACGAGAGTCTGGGCTGTCTTGCTGTCAAGACATGGAGAAACCATGAGGTCAATTTTTGGCTTAAGATCTCCAGGAGTATTATGTCTGTTGGAACTCTGCCAAGGACAGTCTCAAGCCTGGCTGCAAAAGAAGAGTGACCAGAACTCAGAAAGCAGGGAAACTAGGCAAGAAACTGCATGGAAATTCAAACAAACTCATTTATTCATGCTACCGCATCAACAGTAGGTGATGTACCAGCATTGGGGACCCAGGCTGTTGGTGAGAAGCTGGCTACTGGCCAAAAGATATTCATTACACTGAAGATAAAACACATATCGCCGTATGGAACGTTCGAACAGACCACCACATTGGCCAAAAGGAAATCATTACCAAGGAACTCATGAAATGCAAAATCTCAATCACTACAGTGTCAGTTATGACACACTAGATCTGGAACACTGACCCTCCAACCATTTACAGCCAGTGAAATGATGATGCTGTACTATTCTGGCAAAGAGAAATGAGAGGCTGGTGTCAGGTTTATGGCGGACAGCCACGCTGAAAGAAGCATAATCACTTTTCAACCATTATCAGACTGCCTGGCTGCTCTCACCATTGATGGTACCATCAAGATCTACATTCTGTGGCCATCTATGCACCAACCAAGACAAGTTCAGACCCAGCCACAGATAACTTCTACAACTAGCTCCAATACATGCTGGATTTGATCCCACAGACCGAGATCATCATCATCATTGGCAACACTGGCAAGGAGAGGTCCGGTTGGGAAGGAACAATGGGTAGATTTGCCCATGGGAATATGAATAACACCCTGTGCCTTCTGTCCTTTGCTGCATCAAATGAACTGATTGTGGGAAATAGCCATTTCCAGCATCCTTGCAAACACCAGCTGACATGGTGAAACCCATCAGGTGAGGACTCAGCCATATTAAACTACATCCTGATCAACTCCCGCTTCCAATCATCACTCAAGGATATCTGTGCTATGAGAGGACCTGACTGTGGCTCCAATCGTTATTTCTGTCAATGCTGTAGTGCTGCTTTGCTTACAGTGTGCAAAATGCAAGTCACTTCTGCCAGCCAGGCTACACTGGAAGCAACTGAGGGCCACTGCCTAAAAATAGGAGTTCCAGAATGCACTGTCACACCAGTTCACAACATTGGCCAAAATGGAGGATGTAAATGAGGCAGAAAAGCAGATATCAAACTCCATCATGGAATGTGCCAACTCACTATGCCCACCCATCCGCCACGAAATGCAGCCATGGATCTTACAGCCCAATAGAAACAGGTGAAGCTGGTCAACTAAGAATGATGCTGGCAGCTCAATCGAAAAAATTGCTAGAGGCTAAATGTAGAAAGGGAAGCGTACTGGAGCTAGGTGGCAGCTGACCTTCAGGAGGCTGCATCCAGACAAGTACTGCACCCTGTACAGTACCCTCAAATGACGGAGTGGGAAGACCAAACCCACCAGGGACAACATCAAAAAATTGGACGGGATATTCGTGCACTCACCTTGTGAAAGCCTGAAACGTTGGAAGGAATTCTTAAAAGAGCTTCACAACCGTGACCCACCTCATGGACCAATGGCCAATCACCACGTATTAATCTCGCTCAGGTGCAAATGAGTGATTCAAAGCCAACAGTCGAAGAGGTGAAATCAGCTATTAAAACACTAAGAAACGCCAAGGCAACAGGAGTAGATTAGGCCACTGTGGAAGCAATCAAGGCTGGAGGCAATATCCTGCTCCACCAACTCCATGCACTAATTGAGCTGCAATGGGTTATGGAACAGATACCATCCACATGGAAGAAGGCCATCATCATACCCATCCACAAGAAGGGGGACAACAGGGAATGCAAGAACTACCTCAGCATCAGTCTGCTGTCTATCAACAGCAAAGTCTTTATGAAGATCATACAATCCAGACTGCAGAAACACCAAGAGCAAACCAGCATGGAAGAACTGGCCAGATTCAGCCCAAACAAAGGATGCTGTAATCAAATCTTTGCCAACCATCAGCTAATGGAGGAAAGCATCCAGTGTGGACAACATAGAGTTATCATCTTCATCAATTTCAAGTCCATATTTGACTGTATCCACAGGCCTGCCCTGTGGAAGACACTGAAGACCTAGCATGTGCCGGAGAAAATAATCATACTCTTTCAAATACACAATGGTTCCAATGGTTCATCCAGCCAGGTGCACATTCGGAACAAACTGTCTGAAGAGCTTACCATATAGACTGGGGTCCATCAAAGGGATGTGGTCTCTCCACTGCTGTTCAGCACAGTGGTGGATGCCATCATAAGGAGAGTATTTGAAGGCAGGAGCAGAGTCCACTACGATGAAGCCCACCAGTGCTAGCATAATTTTTACATACAGTGATGTTGAGGCCACAGATATCCTCTATGACATTGCCCAGATTGCCCACTCGTATGGCCTATGAATAAATGTGGACAAGACCAAAGTGATGGCACCCAACAGGTTACAAGCCACTGTCCACCTTAGCGGTGTTTAGATCGAGCAAATGCAAGAATTCCAGTATCTGAGTTCACTGGTCCAGGAGAAGAAGTTAGCATCTACAGCTGAAGTCCACAGCAGGATTGGAAAAGCCACAGCAGCATTTGCCTCTCTCAAGTGGTGTCTATGGAAGAGGACAAACAATCTCTATCACCACCAAGATTTGCCTTTTCTGGGCAATGACCTTGCCAATTCTCCTTCATGGTTTGGAAATGTGGATCTTCCTAAAGCCAGACATGAACAAGCTTGAGGTTTCCAAATGCAATGCTTGCACCAAATCTTGGGAACCACACTTCGTGAATACATTAGAAATGAGAGCATCTAGTCCAAATGTGATCAGCAGCCAATGATCACCAAAGAGATCCAGAAAAGAAGGCTGTGCTGGTTTGGACACGTGTGCAGGATGGATACCTGAAGCTTGCCATACAGACTATTATGCAGACAGTGCCCCATGAACTGCAGAATTCATAAATCTGCACCAAAGAAGACGTGGGCTAAACAGGTTTAAGAGGACCTGAGAACCCGGTGACTCGACCTACAGGAGGGCAGAAACATTATCATGGACTGAACAGCATGGAAAGGCACTATAAAAGAAGTCCAGAATCCAGCAGCATACTGACCACCTCCTCTGGCCACCAGCTAGGGACAAAAGATGATGTCTGTCAGATAAGAGAGGAGGTCTGGAACTGGATCCAGAGTCCATGATGGTTAAAGCATATGAGTCCAAAGAAAGGGAAACCAAATCTGAAGAGGCCAATAACAATTCCATATGAGTAGTTTTCAGCTAGCAAAATTTATATATAGGACACTTCATGCAGTGGGTGCAAAGCAGATGTAGGAATTAGTTAGAGACTAGGTACTTAAACTTTTCACACATTTAGGAGGTGTAATAGCCGAGCGATAGGCTATATGAGTCCTGTTGCAAGAATCAACAAAGTCGGTGGATACTGTTGCAGATAAAAGCAGTGGTATGTTATTAAGGTAGGCTGCGAGAGCACCTGAATGTCTCACCCGGTTCAATGGTAAGGTCTATAAGGGTTAGAAAGAGAAGGAAGTAGACAGGAGGGATCAATGGTAGGACAAGGAGGGTTAACAGAAGAGGGAAGTGGACAGGATAGAAATGTGGAGTAAGTAAAAAGACAGGTGGATGTGAAAGGAGGAAGCCAGAGTAGTAGAGTGGGGGTGAGAATAGTTGTGATGGTTGAAGTTAGGTTATATAAGATGTGGTGTTAGCACATGTGCACAGCCAAGACAAGAAGAGGTGTTGTTTCAGAGATGTCTTGAAGAGGGTTACTGAGCGGGTGGATCTAAGTGTTGGGGGGAGGGAGTTCCAAGCCTTTGCGATGGTAAAGGAGTAAAGCATCTGGCCAGCCGAAAGTTTGGGTTTTCCTACATTTATGAGCAGTTGGTTGTTGGATCGGAGTGGTTTGCTAGGATACTATAAAGTAAGTATAGAGCAGGGCAAATGGATGAATTATGGCTGAGTTTGTGAGCTGTAGTTAGCTGGATAAAGGTGAGACTGTTGGGGTGTTCAAGCAATTTTAGGTTGCGTAATGATAAGCAGTGGTGGAATGAGTAGGAGGCATTAGTTACAAACTTGGCAATTTTGTTGTAGCATGAGTCTAGTTTGGACTTTAGAGAAGACTGAATGTTGGTGAGGAGGGGGGCACCGTATAAAAGAGAGAATAACAGAAAAGAAGAGGCAAGGGAAAGTCGGGCTGATTCACTGAGTAGATGTTTGTATTGGTAGAGACTGCCAAGCTTTTGATGTGTTTTTTTGACAATGGACTGGATGTGCGGGTTGAATGTGAGGTTTTGATCTATGATGACACCTAGGAGTTGTGTGCTAGGTACAATGTCGATGGTGGTACCATTTAGGGATTGAATGGTGAAGTTCTCTTTTTGTAGGGGTGTGGACTTTTTGGGGGCAAAGATTACTAGTTTGGTTTTGTTGGGGTTCAGGGCAAGACGATTATTAGACATCCAAATTTCGGTGGAGGTGAGGGCATTTTGGGTGAGTTGGTGTAGTTCTGAGGAGTTGTTTGCAGTGCAGATGATAATGGAGTCATCTGTGTACTGGATGACTTGAGACTTGAGAAAGTGTGGTGTGGAAGTTATTGATAAATATGCTAAACAGAAGTGGACCTAAAATGGAGCCTTGAGGAACACCAGTGGTGGTGTTTAGGAAAGTGGAGTAAGAGTTCTGCCATTTAGTTGACTGCTGCCTGTTAATGAGGTAATTAGTGAACCAGTTTAGAGTTTGAGGTGAGGTACCTATGTTTTGTTAGAAGGAGAGTGTGGCACATACCATCGAAAGCTTTAGAAAGTTCAATAGTGAAGATACAATTTTACCAGCGTCATGGGCTCGGTTAACAGTGTCCATGAAGGATATGAGGGCAGTGGTGGTACTATGTTCTGGCCTAAATCCGTGTTGGGTGGGGGAGAGGATGTGGTTGTGAGTCAGATGGTGAAGAAGTTGAGAATGGATACATTTTTCCAGAATCCATTTCATTTGTCTTGGTTCCAGTTGAGATTTGTTGGGATTTATAGTAATTCCCAAGTGACAGCATAACTGGAGTACATAATCACGTGCTTTGATCAGATGATGCCTGGCTGGAGTAGTTACAAGCCAGTCATCCAAGTAAGGAAACACCCAGAATCCCTGCAGTCTCAAGTGACCTGCCACTACTGTCATGCATTTGGTGAACACCCTGGGGGCTGTGCTGACACCAAAGGGCAGAGCTTTGAATTTGTAATGACTGGCTCCCAGCCAGAAGCATAGGTATCTTCTAGAATATCTGTTCATTTTTATATGATGGTACACATCCTGAAGATCTATTGAGAACATCCAGTCATCCTTCTGCAAAAATGGCAGCATGGACTGTACCATGACTATCTGGAAATTGGTGTACTGAATGACTTGTTCAGATTGCTGAGATCCAAAATTAGACTCCAGTTCCCTGTTTTCTTTGGCACTAAAGAATCTTGAGCAAGTTCCAGACTGTTTCTGGTCTGTGGGGACCTCTTGGATGACTCTTTTTCCTAGTAGCTTTTTTATTTCTAGTGCTGCTGTTTTCATCTGACAGGGTGGAACATCAAAATTTTGTCTACTGTTTGGAGGAGGGGGATATTATATAATATTTGGAAATAATCCTCTGCACCCATGAATCCTTTGTAATTTCTAGCCAGCCTCTCTTGTGCAGGGATAAACGACCCTTGACTGCCTCCAGAGGTGGGCAATTGGGTCTCTTTTCAGCACTGCTGGTAGGATCTGTCAGAGAAAGTCTCTCTGGAAGCTTGGTTTTAAAGGCTTCCTCTGCTGCGTGGGTGGTGTCTTCTGTTTGAGCCCCCCTGCCCCTGGGGGGAACCATCTCCATGGGGATCTTGGAGGAGATCCTGGGACTTTTGGAACCACATTTTTCAACCACCTCGTTGATTCCTAAAAAAGGTTCTTTGATGTCAAAAAATGTACAGCCACAGCAGACAGGGTCTTACTGTCCTGCTCACACTTGGATAATGTGTCTTTAACCTTGCAGCCAAATAAAGAACTTCCGTCAAAGGGAGCATTGACGAAGGAAGACTTGAAGGGCTCCGCAAAATTACATAGGTGCATCCAAGAATGCCTCCTAATGGAAATGCCTGAACCATCACCCTTGAGGTACCTTCAGCTGCATGTGAGATGAGTCTCATGGATGAATTTGAAATAGACTGTAGGGAAGCCAACTGTGAGGCAATCTCTCTTCCTCAGAAGTAATGGTCCTGGAGAGGGATTTGGTGAACTCTATAATCAAATCCCTCTAGAGTCTGGTGAAGTGTGCCAAATAATTCAGTGACTGGAGTGCAAAAGTCGCTGAAGCATATACACGCTTCACGAATCTGTCCAGCACAGTAGACTCCCTTGTTAGGGGAATGAACAGAGGAACTTTGTTCTACAAGTCCCTTTTTTGTGGCCACTGCTTGCTTTGATCAGATGATGCCTGGTTGGCTTAAGGTATAAGGGAGAAAGGGGAAAGAGAAATACCAGTTATGATATTTAGAAATACGCTGAAAAGTGTAGGAAGGGCAAAGGAGGATATGCGAAAAGAAGCTTAAGTGATATAAAGGTAAATAGTTAAAGATATAAAATTCTTACTATAACTCTCAAAAACATTTGCTATTGCTTGAGAGCTAACAGTAACCACATCCATACGCGAAGGTGGGAAATGAGATCTAAGGTATGGTAGGGGACTACTTCATTATGGGTAAGGGAGGAGCTCGAGAGTTTCAGTGTTACACGAGCTTGAAAAAACAGCCGAGTTAGAGCTGAAAGTTCGATCCAAGTGCAACAGTTGAGGAATGAATGAAAATGATATCATCAAATCAATGGTTGCATGTCAGCTGCTGCAATAACCTAAAAGAACATGCATGGTCCGGACCAAACAGCAGCATCCATTTTCAATACTAGTAGTTGTCCGCAGTATCAGAGAATGCAGGCAGTATGTGTAAAGCCTATTTTTGTTTCCAGTATCATCCCAAAGTTCTGACAAGCAAAACAAAGTTCTGCAAAAATACAGAATTTTGTGTCTGCATCTCCTGTAGTTAAATACAGGTTTATTTGGACGTGCACATTCATTTGTAATTTTTTTGACAGTTTTTCTTTCTGTATTGCAATGCTGTATCAACACAATTGACCACAGTTCAGATACATTACTTCCAGGCAGCATATTTATCAGTTGAATTTACTAGAAATAAATCAGCATAATCTTCCGCTCTCTACATTAAAACAGCTACTATACAAAATGAACTAGAACTAAAGATGGAAAATAAGCTGCTTTTTCATACTGTATAACAAGTACTTTCACAAATTACTAGCTATAAACTATCAGGATTTTTTCAAATTCTTGGTGACCCATGGATGTGCTATTCAGTGCTTAGATCATGAAAAGTTTCTTTCCCGTTGGCTACTGTGTCATCTTCGCTTATCATATGAATGGCTGTCATCTCAGATGTGGCTACTGCTGGTATATTGTCATGCATCACAGGCCTATGTGGTAAAGCTTGTAGGAGGTGTACAATGCCTAATCGAACTACAATGAGAGTAATTACTGTCCCAACCATAATCCATACTATGGTTATGACATTGTGAAACTGTCCTGGTGTAACCTCAGTATAAAAAAATCTAGAAAATGCTGGAGCAGAACAGGTATGCAAAGAAGGTTCAAAAGTAGAAAATAATGGGCAAGTAGTACAGTTGTTTGCTGTTTCACCATAACATGTGTAGCAAGAAGGGTGGCAAGCATTACAGATCCACACTTCACTGACATCCTGTGTGTTATTGCTGATCGTACTGGTCTTTACCGATTTGTAGAAATGAGGAGGGCAAATGCTCAAACAGACGTGTCCAAAAATGCAATAAGGCTTCTGGCACTCTGCAAATAAAAGAAAACAGAGTCAGATCACTCAACACAGACTGACTAACTAGATAGTTAATGCCTGCCAACTAAGCTTCCAAATGGAAATATTTCTTGACTTACAAATATATCCATCTCCTATGTGTTGTATACCTCTCATGGCAGTGCTACAAAAATCAAGCATATGCTTTCTGGTCTGTAATTCTAAATCAAATAAAAGCAAAGGTATTATATGAAGTCAATGATTAAAAGGCTATTATTAACAGAATACATGACACATGCTCTGCTTTTAAAACCGGACTGCTAAATTCTCACACTTCTTGGTTGAAGTGTCTTGGGAGACTATTTGATACTATTTTTGCTTCACCATAACACTGAGTCTATCTCTACTTCACATCAACATTTTAATATTTTCCACTCCATAAAGTTATGTCCTCTACTGTCATGTACAATAGAGTGAATATCCCAAAAGATACGGTATGGACAGGATACCATAAATAAGTTGTTTTGTAAAGTGCCCTGTACTGGACCACTTCCCATGTGGATTGTTTTTTGACAGCCTGAATGAGCACATGCTTCCATATACATGACTAGACAAAGAAATTGCTGCTGTCGATCTTAACAAGCACCATACTTCTCAACCTGCAGACACTAAAAACAGGAAAAAAGGCTCTTGAAAAAGAACAACATCCAGCTAAAAAAATCTGGGCATCTAATTTAGCATAAATTTTGAATACCAAATAGCACAAGCCTTCCCATTTCCAAACAGTGCAACAAAAATGATGAGAAAATTATAAGCACATTATCAAAGAGACAGTGTAAATTCTATCAGACAAGGTAATTTATTTTTGCTTCAGAAAACAGAGTTGTACTTTGTGTATTGTCTTTCTTTAAATTATTGTAGTAACTAGCATGCTGGTCATGTAGTATGTTTTTCTGTGTACTAGACAGCTTTAAATAAATTACACAATGAGTGGAATAAGAAAATTGTGTGAAGGGGTAAATCAAACCTGAAAAATAGGGACATAACTCCAAAAACTGGGAAATCCTAAAGCAGGCCAGAAAACAGGAATGTTCCTCCGAAATAGGGACAGTCAAGAAGTTTGAAATGCACTCTGCTAACTACTAAACCAAAAGCATCTGTGAGAGATAAGCACTGTAGTGGCTGGTTTTCCCTAATAAGCTGCCTCATTCCACCTTCCTGTATCAGCCATCCAAAATAGGCTCAAACTATCTGCATTACACTAACTTTTTATCTCTTATAGTGTACTCTGATACATGTGGGCCAAAAGCAGTACCCTACCAACAGCAGTATGTATGACAGCTTACTTAAAGGGCTCATCTGTGAGGATTTATGTTTTATAAAAGACTGAATAGTTTTCAAGTAGCAATATAACCAAACTCCTATAAAGGAAGCCACTTATCTGAAGCAAAATGCAATACACTTTCTAGTACAATGAACACTGATCCTTCTATGTTTACTACTCACTTCCTACAATTCCCATTTCTGAAATTTATAACATTGTTTTATCACAAGTATCTTCATGTTAGTACTGTCTTTTGTGTTGGAACTTTTCCCTCACCAAGGCTCCACTAAAAAGGGATTACACTGTTGCCAAGTTGGACTATCCTGGTAAATAAAAATAAATAAATAAAATATTTACCAACCTTTTAAAGCAGAGAAGGCACAATGAACTATTCCCACCTTAGAAAGATCTTTTAGACACTGGTGCCACTAGTAAGACCAGAACAATATGTCAAAACAGCAGAAATAAGTTGGTGCCACTATCCCAGAATTTTCAGCCCTCTCTGTGCATCAGCAGCCCACATGCTATCAGCTCCAGCTGGCGGTATAGCAGTAAGTGGCTGAAGTCAGCATGACTATCTTGGTGATGCACATGTGAAAAAGTCTCAGCTGGATAGTGCCTCCTACTAAGGACTCGGAATGAATTCACCAATAGCGGTTGGAGGTTTAAGAGGCAGCATGGGCACATATGGAAGCATGGTGTGTGTAAAGAAGTCACCATTATGGTAAATATTCAATAATCCTTTCATGGTCTTAGTTCCAAACAGGTTATGCAACTTCTGGTATCCAACTGATGTGAGCTTATCATAATTAGTACATTTACATCATTATTGTTTAGAAGAAAAGCAAATGGCAACAAGGGTTTCTGTTCTATACAGGTAAGCAGAATTGATACACAGCCTAGTCTTCTACAGAATCAGTTTACCTACGATTCTGCACCTTTCTAACACAACTTGAATTCTCCAGTGAAATGATATCCAAAGTGCAAAATAATATAACCGGAAAGTAAATAGCAGACCACCTGTGCCCTTGTATAAACATTTAGTACAGGCTGTGGCTGGAAAGCTTCTCCTCAACAACCTAACCAGGCAACAATGACAGCAGCATAAACATGTGAAGTACAACAGATTAGTAATCAAGGCCCTGAACACTAACTTCATAAATAACTAGATGCATAGCAGGCTTCCCATAAAACAGCAGTGCAACGTGTAAAGTTAGAAGAGGGCAGGATGAAAGAGAAGGGGCACTTACACAAAACTGTATATTGGCTATCTAATATTATTGAGGGGTCCTCCCACAAATGTATTACACTTCATCTATCCATTTCCAGGGTCCAGTTCTACATATTACTAGCATAATAAGCTATAAAATATTCAGGGGGGGAGCACAAACAACTATACAATAAATCATACAACAGCAAAGTTCTCTTTTGGTTTGGATTACAAATCCAATGTGCAGTGTTTGGCAAAGTTGTAAATAAAAGACAATTTCCTTGGCTAGCTTGCTGTAAGCAACAGAAAAAGAACTAGACTGTCTACCAAAACTCGTGTCTTGTCACTATTAAACAAGTTACTTACAAGAATTGGAATAATGTGCCAGTTTCTCAAGTTGACTCTGAGGCTGAAGATAAATTAAAAAGGCAGCAGAATCTTTTGGTTAACAGCAATAGAATTCATAACCTCTATCATTATTGACAGGATACAAAAACAATTATTTTGATAAAAAGACTCCTTTGCACATCACAACCAAAAAACCTTCTAGCTGAAGTGATACCAAATAAGTCTTTTTTTCAAAAAAGAAAGTCAAATAGTAACAGAATTCCTGTTTCAAAGAAGCCCCGGTTAAACATTCTAAAACAAAATTTAAACACCATTTTGGAACAAAGATTGTGAGGAGGTATGCTATGAGGAATCCTCTTCAAAAGTGACCCAACGGTAAAAAATAAAGAAAACCTAGGATTCTCAGTAATAAAAACAGAAACTGCAATTGATGCACGCCAACAGAAGTGTAAAACAATCCATGTATCTCAATGAGCCTTCTGAAGCCATGCCTGAAGACTGGGAGGCCTGGAAGTTTGAAACCAAGTCTGCTTCACTGGAATATTTTCTCACTCCCTTTTCTACCCTGTGATGTGGTGATCTGGGATCAGAATATTAGAATTTCTCTTGCAGATTGTGGGGATAAAGCCTTCAACAGAAAGACATTCTAAAAGGAAAAAAAAAAAAGAAATTATGTA
The DNA here is from genome assembly GCF_019279795.1 of Protopterus annectens. Taxonomy (NCBI): domain Eukaryota; kingdom Metazoa; phylum Chordata; order Ceratodontiformes; family Protopteridae; genus Protopterus; species Protopterus annectens. Next base: position 381,223,420 of record NC_056747.1, on the reverse strand, counting down.
CTTACCATAACATTCCATCTGTGTTGTCCATTTTTATTCTTCCTTAACTGTTGGGTTCAGATCTGATCTGACCTGGCCATTACTTTAACTTGTGGCCACTAAAAAAAAACTCTTGAGCTCCTCCCTTACCCATAATACACCAACCCCAAACATTCCTCAGATTTTGTTTGCTATTTTACATAAAATAGAAAGAACTGCAATAATATAACATAATATAATATATAATATAATAGAAAGACACCATCACCAATGAATAAAAAACACTTCCCATGGTACTCATTCCTCATTACCTATCTTCTCAAATGTGGAGACATGCATCCTAACACAGGCCTATCCTCTAATCCTAAACTCAAGAGTAACCCCAAAGATTTAAATATACTTGCACTGAACCTTAGAAGTATATGTAATGAAATAGCCCCACTGCGTGCCTGGATTGATCAAAATAAACCTGTCATACTAGCCCTTACCGAAACATGGTTACACCCCAGTATAAAAGACTCAAAAATAATACCTCCAAACTTTGCAATAACCAGAAGAGATAGATCTAAAAAAAAGGGGGGGGGGGGACAGCCCTTCTATATCCCTCTACATTCAAGATCACACCATACACCAGTAATATACCCAACTTTTCTAATTCTGAGGTACTAATCTCTTTTTTTGAACCTCATCACATCAAGAAGGATTTGCATAATAGTAATATATATCCCACCAGGTCACAATATACAGTGTCGGAAAATGTTTTATCCTGGACATCCCAAACAATAAACCTTGAAACAATAATCTTAGGCAATGTAACTATAGATTGGCAAACCATAGCTTCCAACTCCCCCCACAAATAGTATAAATCTGTGTGTTTTTTCTCAGCTTACCAATACTCCAACCAGATACAGGAAAGAACTTACCTGCCAATCCACCCTAGACTGGATCCTAGTACCCCACCAATTACCACACTTCTGGTACACTGTCTAGCTCCCTGAGCATTCATTTGCCAGCTTATTCCCTTAGAACAAACTCCCAACAACTACGACTACACACTGTAAAATCAGTGAGGAACTCAAATAATTTTTGTCAGCATAAATTCAACAATCTCCTATGTGAAATAGACTGAACACACCTTAAATAACTACCTCTTAATGATGCTGTACTATACTTTAATAATGCCTTCCCTTCACATACTTAATACCCTAGCTGCCATTCGTTTGAAAAGAATCAAAAAGAACTCAGCACCATGGCTCTCTAAGGATTGTAAACATCTGATGAAGCAAAGGGACCTAGGCCTGGATAACCTGGAAACTAAACAAAAATTAACAAAATCATGTCTATTTCAAAACACTACATAAAGTGACAAAACTAATCAACAGAGATTAGTAGTCATACTATTCCCGGCTTCAACTCTAGCGTAAAATCAACCCAAATAAATTTTGGCACTACGTATCTTCTTAATCCTGGAACAGACAGAGAGCACACCCTATCGCCTGATACCTCTCAATCACAAATAGCTGAAAATTTTAACAAGCACTTCATAAAATCAATATCAGACCTACTAACACACACCCCTAATGCTGGACCCCCCACCCTTCAACCTATTCAGACACCAACCGCAGGCATCATCTAACTTCTAACCCTGTCATTAATAACCCCCCTACTCAACAAAATGTCATACAAACCCAATTCTCATTTCAGCCCATACCCACTGACACCATTAAAATACTGCTACAAAAACTAAAACCCTGCTCCACCTCAGCTGATTATCTTCTACTACACTACCTCAAACTGGGTGCTAACTCAATTGCCTGCCCAATCAGTATCCTTATAAATAGGTCTTCATCCAAATCAGAGGTACCTATCATATGGAAACAATCTCACATCACCCCATCCATAAAGGAGGCAACTCTTTTGAACCACCCAATGTCCATCTTGCCACCCATATCCAAAATTCTTTAGAAAGGTAGCCATCAGCAGGTAATGCCATACCTATTGCAAAACAATCTTTTAACCAAAACCCAACATGGCTTCTGACCCAGCCACAGCACAGCTGCAGCTCTATTATCCTTTACAGATACCGTAAACAAGGCCAGAGATGCAGGATGCTATACAGCCTCAGCTTTTTTTGATCTCTCCAAGGCCTTTGACACAGTCTCTCACCCCCTACTACTGAACCCACTGTCTAACTAAGGCTTCTCAGATAACACAATAAAACGGTTTCAGAGCTATCTTCAGGATCATAAATGAGTAGTGAAATAGTCCAATGAACTCTTGCCCTTTCTGCATAACCCTACTGGAGTCCCTCAAGGCTCAATCCGCGGACCCCTACTCTTCAACATTTTCACAAACAATCTTCACACTGCCTCTCACCCTGGAACCCTCATTCAATACGTTGATGATTCCACCATAATCTGTACTGCTCAATCACTACCAGAACTACTTTCAAAAACTCAGCAGTCCTTTACTGCAGTTGAATCCTAGCTAAGAAATGCCCAACTCGTTCTTAATCCAAAGAAGACTAAATTAGTACTCTTTCACCCAAAAAACACTTCCCCTATCACTGATCATTTCAACATCCTTTTATCTGACAACACGGTCATAAAAACAGTGAAGGAAACCAAACTTCTAGGAGTTATCATTGACAATAAATTTTTATTTGACCCCTATTGTACAGCAAAATGTAAAAAAAAAATTATCAAAAACTGGAAGTCTTATACAGAAAATCATCTTTCTACTGCAGCAACCAAAACTACCCTTGCAAAAACATTTTTACTTCCCTCCCTTCTTTTTTACAGTGCTCTTATCCTAACTTACAAGCCTCTACCCTAAGCAAGATGGAACAATGTTACAACAAAGTTGCAAAGTTTGCCACAAACTCTAAATATCACACTAGATCTAAACCAGGTTTAACTCCCCAATCAACTTGTCTTTATTCAACTATCCACCTTGGACAACCTTATTTTCAAGCCTACTGCCTGCCCTGCACTACCCAATCTAGTCACACCTTTCACATACCAGATTGATCCCTACAATCAGAAGACAAAAGTCTCTTAGCTACCTCAAAACCCACAAAAAAAAAACAGGTCACTCTCTGTATTCATACTCTGTCTCTATACTATGGAATTCACTACCTCTAGATATCAAGTCTATGTCTGGCCTAACCCATTTCAAAGCTTCTTTAACAAATCATCTCCAAAATACATGCCTCTCCTCTTGTATAAATCCGGCCTAATGCTCAGCTCTTCCTCTTCATCCCCTCATCCTCCTCTTCTAACACATTTCACTTCCTCATAGTCTTCAAGATCCTAAGGCTCTCCTAACTCCTTCTCTGTTTCTATACCATATACTTAAGCTACTGTTCAGACTGTAATACTTCTATTCTTCTTAACTCTCACTATCTTTCTGCATCATGAACTTTCTAGCTATTATTTTCCTAACTGAAACCAACATTCTATTTTTTCATGTACTTTAACAGTCAGTGTCATACACTGCACTACTTTTATACTATTTGTGGACACTATAAACTCATAGGCTATGTATATGGTGAGAGTGACTATTATCTATAATGTTTTGACTAACAGAATTGTCTGGATATGTGGTATATATTGTAATATCTTGTAACACAGTTTATGTTCTTTCAACTTATTTGTATATAGTACTTCTAATGTCATTTGTATTGTATTGGATTATACTGTATATGTATTGTACTGTACTGTATGTGGAGCTTTTCTCCTTAGGCCTCTGCTGAAAACAGGTTCTGTAGACCCAGTCAGACCACCTCAGTAAACAAATGTCAAATAAATAATAATAAATAAACTACTATAAAAATCCTAACATGATGAGCCATATCTGGAGTTCAACAGGAAGGACTGTGGTGTCCTTATAGTCTCTCATTCTTCCAGAAATCCATTGTGAAAAAGGTTGGGGGGTTGGTGGGTAGGGAGGTGAGAAAGAATGAAAATGGACAACACAGATGGAAGGTTATGATAAATACATAACTTCTTTATCTGATGATGTCAATTTTCATTCTATCCTCAACTGCTGAAACAGAGTCCCCACCAACCTAAATTCCCGGGTAGACTCTAAGGAAGGATATTCTTGAGCACAGGTGAGCCAAATTTCCCTAAAGACCAGCTCTAGTTTATAATGAGTAATAAATGTGAGGATTAATCCAAGCTGCAGCTGTACATTTGTCATCCACCTGAATGAGCTCTTAGAGGTTTTGAAGAGTAAATCAAATTTATTGTAGATAAACAATATGCAGTCTGTCAGCCATCTGGCTAAAGTTACCTTTGCAAATGATTTTCCCAATTTAGAATCTGCAAATCACAAATAATTGATCTGTCTTTCTAATACCTTTTGGTCTACATAGGTAAAAACGTAATTGTCTGTGGACATCCAATAAAGGTAACATATATTCACCTTTGTTTGCAAAGTTAGGAAAGAAGACTGGCAGATTAATGGGCTGGTTAATATTGGACTCTGACACCACCTTTGGAGGGAAAGAAGTGTTGGCATGTAATGTTGGTCTACCCCTATGAAAACTCAAGCAGGGAGGTTTAGAAGACCATGCTTGAAGTTTTGAAATTCTTCTAGCAGAGGTAATGGCCACTAGAAATGTAGTTTTCCAGTTCATGAATTTAACATCACATTTAGCTGCTGTTTCAAAGGATCGATTGAATTAAAGCCTGCAGTCCTAAATTTAAATCCCATGGTAGGGTAGGATTTTAATTGGAGGTCTAAGCAGGAGGGAGCATCCCAAAAAAGCTTTACAAAGCTTACATGAAACCAAGGGAGAATTCTCAAATCCAATATAAAAATTAGAAACTGCTGCTAATTGAACTCTAATTGTTGAAGAGCTAATTCTCCCATTAAAATTGTTGCCAAAAATTCATGAACACTTTGTACAGGAGTTGAGAAGGGGTCAATGTCTTTCTGATGTGCCCCAAAAATGAATCTTTTCTATTATTTACTTCTCTAAAGTTTTCTTTTACAAGCCTTATGGAAAGGCAAAAGTATGTGATGGAAAGGGGAAGACAGCCATCAGTTGTCTGGCTATTAAAGGAATTGGAGAAACCACACAGTTAGTTTGAGGTTTGAGATATTCAGATAAATCATGACTATCAAGTGAGACAGGAGGCCTGAATCAGATCCAGAATCCAAGGTGGGTAAAAGTAGGTGAGGCAAAAGGAAGGGGAACCAAATCTGTCAAAACCAGTAAGGTGCAATGAGGATGACTTTGCTCTTCAAATGGGAGCTTTCTGTAGAAATTTGTGAATTAGGGGAGTTGGGGGGTTAGGTACAGACAAGACGGGGGGGCATTCTTGGAGTAGAGTGTCCCTCTGTGATTCCCCCGGTGGAGGAATCAGGACAAAGAAGCTGCTTCACTTGTGTTTAGGGTGATGCAAAAAGATTGCAGCAAGGCTGGCCCCATGGACAGAAAATCATATCCATCACTTTCCTGTTAAGAGACCACTTGTCAGGAAACAGAATGGACCTCCTTAGTTTGTCTGTTATCACGTTGGACTTCCCTAGAATGTGCGTTGCTATCAGAAAGCAGTTGAAAGAAATCTTCCATTGCCACACTCAGGGCTTGATGACAAAAGGGGTAAGACCTGGTTCGCCATTTTCTGTTGATATACCAAACTACTGACATGCTGTTGGTCTGGATCACAATAGTCCCGAAAGAAAGAGAGTCTTGAAATGCTCTCACTTCCACAATATGTATATGCATGTTGGCATCTGTGGACGACCTAGTGTCTTGGACTGTTTTCCCCAAAAAGTGTCCCTAACCCAATGTAGGAAGCATCCATGGTCACTATAGTCTTGGGCTGAGGGAGGATGAAAGGATGTCCTTGTAAAATCTGATCTGATTGATTTCACCACCAAAGATAGCTCTTGCATGCCTCAGTAATTCTTATTTGTGCTGATATGGATTGATGAAGAATTGAACACTTTGTTGCTAGCATCCATTGAAGAATTCTCCCTTGAGACACCTTCAGCTGCATGCGAAATAAACCTCATGGAAGAATTTGAAATAGATTGAAGGGTAGCCAACTGAAAGGCCACAGAAGACAGAGACTCAGCAATAGTGGTCCCTGAAAGGGATTTTGAAAGTTCCTCAATCAAGTCCCTTATTAGTCTTGTGTCAAGTAGTTCAGTGACCGAGGGCTAAAGGACACTGAAGCATACACACACTTCCCAAATCTCTCAATGCCCTAGACTCCCTGTTAGGGGGGGAAGGTCAGAGGAAAGCTGATCAGCAAGTTCCTACTTGGTGGCCACCACCATGACCATAGGATCCACGGACACCCCCTTACTGTGGAATTCCCTACATACAGGAGCAGTCAGAATCTGATGTGGTCACTTCGGGATTGGCTCATCTGAGTCAGGCTCCTTCCACGTCCACATAGGAGATCAAGTCAATGAGCTCATCATTGGACAGAGTAACCCAGGAGGTAAACAGGCGAGCTCCAAAGGCTTCCTGGAATAATGACTCCCCTAGGAAGGGTTATTGGAAGACCAACCACCTCTCCAAGGATCTCAAGAATGTCTTCAAATGAGACATCTTCAGGAGGTGATCTTGGAGACCCTCTCCTTCAATTAAATCAGTATCCTTGGCGACTGACTCCTGAGGGGAGTGCAAGTGCCTCCTCTTGCACTTCCTCTTCTTAGGGACTTCCTTGGTGGGATGCTCCAGTGAAGTATTGGAACAGATATGTAAAACCCTGCTGGGTGGCCTGGCAACTTTGAGCTGGCTGCCCCTGTGGCATAGAATGACATAGCTCAAGGCACAGAGACATCTAGGATCCAGAAGGAAGATCTGAGTGGGTAGGATCCATCCATTCTGCTGCAGCAGAGAATATTCTCTTCACTACTGAGGCAGAAAGCTCTGGGAGAAGGATGAGAATGGAGCTGAGAAGCCAGGCTTCTGGCCAATCAGTTCCCTCTACCCTGAAGCCAATCTACCCGAGGTGGAAGTCAAAGCTGAGCTGTCCAGTGCCAAGGCCCCAAGAGGCAGAGACAGCTCCAAAAACTTTGAAGTTGACTCCACCATCTTGGACCCGAAAGGGGCACCTTGGTTCAGAGTCATCTGGCTACAAAGACACTGAAGCCAGTGCACTCAGAGTAAGCTTCAGATCCAAAGACAAAAATGTCCTTGGATCTGAACCAGATGGATCTGGAAGGCTTAGATTCAGGGTCTCTGAAATGATCGGTCAGAGCAGAGAAGGAGCTGTAGTCAGTGGAGTGATAGGACAGGCTTCCTGACCCGAAGGGGTAAGGAGCTGGGAGAACTCTCATCTGAATCTGTGCAGAGAGAAATAACCTCATCATTCTGTCCACATCAGCTTTGGTAAGATTTCTGGAAGATTGAGAGGAAGCCAAGGATGGGGAGTTGGAATGTCAGAGTTCCAAAAAACGAGAAGGAACTCGGGAAGGTACTGGATCATCAGGGGCAGAGTACCCAGTCCTGGGTAAGTGTGTCAGCTCCAAAGTGTTCTGATCCAAAGAGGAAGTTGTCAGATTCAGGAATGAAACTGTAGAGGAAGTCTTTGGATCCAATTTCTGCTTTTTCTTAGGCGGCTCCAAAGATGGAGTCAAAGATCCTAATGGTTTAGGAGATTTGCTGAAAGTCTCCTTAATTTTAGATTTAAAGTGTTGAGCTCCAGCAATAGCTTCAGAGAAAGGTGTGGGAGTAAGCCTTTCAATACAAGTCTATTCTTACAGTCAGCAATGGCCATGGATTAAAGTTTTAACATATTTTGCTTTCAACTTTAAGGTGATCTGGGGCTAGATGATAAATGCATAAAGGATGCACATCTGATAAAGGCAACTTGTGCCCGCACATCTGCCTTGATTATATAGAAATATAGAGAAAAAGGAAAAAAATCACTTTTTTCTTACATTTTTATAGCTAATAAAGGAAAAAAGAAACATCAACAATAGTATTAAGAATACACTAAAATGTGTAGAAGCATGAAAAATGATAAAAATAAGTACCAACAATGGTGAAGGGGATTACACCTTGGGAAAGAAAAAAGGGAGGATATACAGTGGACATAAAAAGTGCACACAACCCTGTTAAAATGCCAGGTTTTTGTGATATAAAAAATGAGACCACAATAAATCAATTCAAAACTTTTCCCACTTTTAATGTGACCTATAATGCGTACAATTCAATTGAAAAACAAATCTGTTAGGGGAAAATATAAAAACATAGAATAAGCTGGTTGCATAAGTGTGCACATCCTTAAACTAATGCTTTGTTGAAGTACCTTTTCATTTAATTACAGCATTCACTCTTCTTGGGTAGGAGTCTATCAGCATGGCACATCTTGACTTGGCAATATTTGCCCACTCTTCCTTGCAAAAACACTCCAAATCTGTCAGATTGTGAGGGCATCTCTTGTGCACAGCCCTCTTCAGGTCACCCCACAAATTTTCTATTGGATTTAGGTCTGCCAGAGCCATTCCAAAACTTTAATTTTCTTCTGGTGAAGCCATGCTTTTGTTGATTTAGATGTATGCTTGGGGTCACTGACATGCTGAAAGGTGAAATTCCTCTTCATCTTCAACATTCTAGCAGATGCCTGAATGTTTTGGACCAAAAGTGACTGGTATTTGGAACTGTTCATAATTCCCTCCACCTTGACTAAAGCCCCAGTTCCAGCTGAAGAAAAGCAACCCCAAATCATGATACTGCTACCACCATGCTTCACAGTGGGGATGGTGTTCTTTGGGTGATGCGAAGTGTTGTTTTTGCACCACACGTACCTTTTAGAATTGTGACCAAAAAATTCAACCTTGGTCTCATCAGACCATAACACATTTTCTCACATGCTTTTGGGAGACAATGTATTGTTTTGCATATTTTAGCTGGGCCTGTATGTTTTTTCTGTGTAAGAAAAGGCTTCCGTCTTGCAACCCTACCCCATAGTCCAGACATATGGAGAATACGGGAGATTGTCACATGTAGTACACAAGCAATACTTGCCAGAAATTCCTGCAGCTCCTTCAAAGTTGCTGTAGATCTTTTGGCGGCCTCCCTGACCAGTTTTCTTCTTGTCTTTTCATCAATTTTGGAGGAACGTCCAGTTCTTTGCAACGTCACTATTGTCCCATATTTTCTCCACTTTTTGATGACTGTCTTCACTGTGTTCCATGGTATATCCAATGCTGTGGAAATTTTTTTGTACCCTTCTCCTGGCTGATACCTTTCAACATTGAGATCCCTTTGATGTTTTGTAAGCTCTCTGTGAACCATGGTTTTACTGTAGCAGGCAACTGATAAATGTCAGGAAAATTCTACTAGGACAGCAGAACTTTATTAGTGGTTAACCAGAGACTCTAATTGATGGCAGGTGTGTACCCAAGAAGACTGAATCTTGTAATTAAATGAAAAGGTGCTTCAAAAAAGTATTACTTTAAGGGTGTGCATACTTATCCAACCAGCTTATTGTACATTTTTTATTTTTTCCCCTAACAGATTTATTTGTTTTTCAATTGAATTGTACAGGTTATAGGTCACATTAAAGGTGGAAAAGTTTTGAAATGATTTATTGTGGTCTCATTTTTTTATATCACAAAAACCTGGCATTTTAACAGGGGTGTGTAAACCTTTTATATCCACTGTGTGTGTGTGTGTGTGTGTGTGTGTGTGTGTGTATATATATATATATATATATATATATATATATATATCTGTATGTGTGCATATATATATATATATATATATATGAAAACTCCAGCCAAGCTAGAACTTCAGCTATATGGCAATTTTGATTGCCCATGACTTTTACATGTGAAGTTGTTTTATTGGACAATTTCAGGCCAATAAAGCCGAACCCCACTAGCCATGGATATGCATATTTCAGCCTTATAACCTCTTCAGCATAGGATAAGCAGAGTGTGTTTGACTAAGCATAAGAAACAGAGGGTTGTTAAACCCAGCTGATGTCCATTTTCATTAGAGTGACTGCAAAATATCCCAAATAACAAATTAAAACAGAGTTAGAAAAAAAACAATCAGAAAAAACTAAACGAAAACTCCAGCCAAGCTAGAACTTCCAACGAGTGACCTCCCAAACCTCCTGTAACAGAGGCACATGGGATATATGTAAATGACCCTTATGAACATCAGGTGTTTCAGCTATATGGCGATTCTGATTGCCCATGACTTTTTCATTTGAAGTCGCTTTAATGGACAATTTCAGGCCAATAAAGCCAAACCACACTAGCCATGGATATGCATCTGTTTCTTATGCTTAGTCAAACACTCTGCTTATGCTATGCTGAAGAGGTCATAACAAGGCCGAAATACGCATATCCATGGCTAGTGGGGGTTGGCTTTATTGGCCTGAAATTGACCATTAAAACGATTTCAAATGCAAAAGTCATGGGCAATCACAATCACCACATAGCGGAAACACCTGATGTTCATAAGGGTCATTTGCATATATCCCATATGCTTTTGTTACAGGAGGTTTGGGAGGTCACTCATCAGAAGTTCTAGCTTGGCTGGAGTTTTCATTTAGTTTTTTCTGATTGGTTTTTCAGTGTGACCTTCTAACTCTGTTTTAAAATATATATATATATATATATATATATATATATATATATGGGTCCCTATGACTTAGTCAAAATTTCATTTCACCTAAACTTCATTTCGTCTAAAGTTCATTACATCGACAAGCATTTGCCCCCTTCCCCAATGTTGTGCGACCCTGGAGTTGATATATATATAGTTAGGGGGGGTGTGGGGGGCACAGCCCCCCACCTAAAATGGTTGTCGATGTAATGAACTTTAGACGAAATGAAGTTTAGGTGAAATGAAATTTCGACAAAGTCATAGGGACCCATATATATATATATATATATATATATATACACACACACACACACACACACACACACACACAGACGGATTCACTTTAGAAGCTCGAAATACTGAAATATCAAAATTCAGTATTTCGAGCCCATAAAGTGGAATCCTGAAAAGAGCGAAACCTCAGAAGAGCAAAATTCAAAACCTTGCATACCGGAAGTTTTGAATTAGTGCTTCTGGTGTTTCTCTGTGGTTATAGATTCAGGTAAGTGTTGATGTGTTAAGGGTTTTGGGTAGGGGCTGTGGTTGTGTGTTAGTGCGTTTGTTTTCTGTGATGTGTGTGTGCGAGGAGAATGTAGCTTGTGTGATGGTGTTTTGTGCGTTTTTGTGTGTAGTGCGACCTCAGAGTTAAAATATTTAAGTGGGGGGTGCAGGGGGGGCTTGACCCCCTGCTTTTATGTAGTACAGAGCTTGTGTGTGTGTGTGTGTGTGTGTGTGTGTGTGTGTGTGTGTGTGTGTGTGGGGAGGAATGTGTGTGTTTGTGGAGAACAGAAGCACTAATTCAAAATCTCTGGTATGCAAGATTTTGAATTTCGCACTTCTGAGCAGACCTCCCAACCGTCCCGAATTACTCGGTTTTTACCGAGTTTTGGGGTCCAAATGAAGGGGTGTCACGATTCCCGAGTGGCACCCCTTCATTTCCGATTTTTTTCTTTTTGTTTTCTAATTTTTTTTAAATATCCCGCTGTCGGAGCTGACGTCATCAGCGTCAATGACGCCGTCAGGCTACCAGCCAGTCGGAATTGAGCTCAAGGAGCTCGTATCATCATTTCCGGCTGGCTGGCCATTCACATCATTTTTCTGGCGGTTAAGCTAACGGCGGGCTTAATGGCAGCAGCATGGGGAACGGGCCACGGAGCGGGAGTCGACTTGGGACTAATGAGCTGGAATTAATGGCGGAAGCGGGACTAATGGTAGCAGCGAGCTCATGGAGCAGGACTAATGGCAGCAGCATGGGGAACAGACAGAGTAGAGAGCCGGGATTAGTGGCAGCAGCAACATGAGGAAAGGAGCAGAATGGGAGCCGGGCCAGGTAAGGTTACCAGACAGCGTGTGAGTTTGTGTGTTCCTTTTGAAATTGTAAGCACTCCAGATGGGGAAAAGGATCTTAAAACAGTGAGAGAATGAAAGTTCAAATGTTTAAAATGTATACGAAGTCTGAAGTTGCAGTACCCAGGAATATTTCACTTGCTCTGAGGTAGTGATCCTGGAATTAATATATACGCTTTAAAGGCATTACACCATATTTGAAAATTTGACGTAATTGCTTGCATTCACACTTTTTTTTGTCTATGTGGGACACATAATTACAAGTCGCATACCTCACATGGAGGAACCTTTTTAATGTGCATTATCACAACTGTTTTTTTTTTTCTCTTTGAGTAGTGTGCTTGTATTTTATGGTAAAATTGTGGCTGGTCTTTCTTAGAGCAGACTTTAGATATTGCTGAAGGAAGATCTTCTCGGCATCACATAATTTAAATTTTGTTTACTAATAAAAACAGTGTGAGCCAAGGCTTAAACAGGCACAGTTTCACCAATTTTAACGTGAGTAGTTGTTGGTTCTGATTGTCTGCCCCAATACTTCATGAATAAGAGCTTATAAACTCATATTCTTTATAAAAAAAAACAAGGGCTGCCTGAAAGCATTATTGCTATTCAGCTGGAGCTGATATCAGGCAGATTACCACGATGAGTTTAAGTAAATTAAGCAGTGTGTTTGTTCACCTCTGCTCTTTTCTCAGGTTAGCAACGGGTAGAAGGTATTCAAAAGAAGAATAGCGTTGATTAAATTAATGAGCAAACATTCCAGGAGTAACTAAAAAGTGATTAAATCAGAGATAATCTTATGTTCAAGTTAACAATAGTAGTTCTTCTGCAACTCTTCACATAGATAGTTATGTTTAATTGACTATAGTAGTTCATCTACACCCCCCACACATAGATAGTCATACGTTTGGTTAACTAAAGTATTTCATCTGCACTTCCTGCATAGGTAATTTTTTGTTCAACTAACTATAGTTCTTCTGAACCCCCCCCCCGCCCCACACATGTTTCTTTCAGCAAGTATTTTGAAAAATTTTTTACAGCATCTGGTACTTGAGAGGTCACTTAGATTAGTTTTTGATACTGAAAAACCATTTTACTATATTTTTAAATAGTTATGCATATTGAATGTGAATACCTTACCTCTAGCATGTTAGATCCCTGAAAGATCAAATAATAACTTCATATTTGAGAGAGCTTTCTATCTTTTAAATATTATGAAGGCTGTATGACACCGCTGTTAGGATACACTTTGTGGCATGGCTGTCTAAATCCTGATACAGTTGTCATCTCAGAGATGATTATGTAAGTGACAAGAGTCCATGTGACAACCAGGCTGCAGAACTAGTTTGGAGAAGAGGATGATGGAATATGGTTTACATATGTTGTCTGCAGTTTCTAAGATGCCATCATCACATTATCTGAACGATTCTAAATAATTATGTTTTGCTACTATGCATGTATATTTGTGTATTCTACTACATGCGGTTTGTTACAATGCTTTGTACTCTTACAGCAGATGTCTGACATCTATTGACTTACTTGGAGATATTCAACCAAGGCCTACTATGAAAGTGGGTTTCAGCTCAGTAGGACTATCCTAGTCAACAAATATATATAATGTTAAGTAGGCTGATATATAGATAGATCAATAAATGTAGTCATTGTGGATCCTATTGTATGATACACTGTGGGTTTCAATGCGTTTCAATCAACGTGAGTTTCAAGGGCAAAGTTTAATGTCAAGCCTATTTTCATTGTGAGACAGTATTGCTTTGTTTACCAGATGATGTCTTTTAGTGTTTCTGCATTGTTGTGCTGTAAAATGTAAAAATAAAATTCAAATCATTGTAGAAGTAAAGCAGTATGCATAAATAAGTAGTGTTTATGGTAAATGGGGCAAAATAGCCAGGTAACAGGACACTGGAATGGCTGCAGGGAGACTCTGGTGCCATGTTTTGGTTGTCTGTTCTTCAATTTGTGCTTGAAAGTTGGTATCCCACAATTCCATTGGAGTGGGTGGGGTTACATAATTATGTATGCAAATTAGATGTTAATCAGCGTACAGATTTGTACCTATTTTTCATGGGCCTTGTCCAGATTTTTGATGTTTCCAGGTTGAGAGGTATGCTTCTGAGTTTTCGTTCCTATAGCCTTGGCATACTGAATTTCAACATTTCAGTATTTCGAGAATATAAAGTGAATCCATACACACACACACACACACACACACATATATATATATATATATATATATATATATATATATATATATATATATATATATGTATTTAACAAGCTAAAACTGAAAAAAAAGTATTATTCTCAGAAGAGGCAAACGAGATCTGAAGTATGTTAGGGGTTGGTGCATTGTGGGTAAGGGAGGAGCTCAAGAGCTTTTTGGTGCCCATGAGCTAAAGTAATGGCTGAGTACTGGATCCGAACACAACAATTAAGGATTGAATGAAAACTGGCATCAGATTATATACTGAGTAGCATTTCAACCAACAGGCTACACTGAAACACTCAATAAATACATTTTTTGAAAAATCCAACTATAACTGAGAAATCACTGCTAGTCAAGTGAGACATTTAATCTAAAATCTTTGGCAAATCCACCTTCAGGGGTGGAACATTTTTTGAATTAGAGCATAAATAAAGCTTTTTTTTTATTTTAATAAATATGATCTCCTGGTATTGACTGTCTTCACTTTTTGCAAAATTTTCCTCACTTTTGGAGAGAAGTCTGGAATCAATAGCTGTGAAGCAATGAGATGCAGACTCTGAAATTGTGTAAGGAAGACCTCAGACCTTGTCTGTCCATACAGAAGAAATATATCAGAAATACTGATAAATAGATTCAATAAAAATGGAAACCATGGTCCTCTTTGCCAAAAGGGAGCAATTAAAATCAGCTCAGTTTCTACTATAATATTCTTGCGTATAGGAACCGTGAGATACGGCTACAATTAACATTCCAAGTTTTGATGAAAAGCATCCTGCATTTCTGTCAAATACTGAGGAAGTTGTAAATTATGGGGTAGGTAGGAAAAATCTTCAGAAGCATGTCCTACCAAATAGGCCATCTTTTTGAACATATAAGTTCTTTCTTTCTCTATGCACTGTGAAAGAGCAATTATCACATCTAAATGGTCTTTGGAATTCTGTAGATTTATGAGATGCCAAGTCTTCCTCATATGAAATGTATAACAGACTGAGAGAATCCAAGACTGTGTATGCCAGAGCTCTCAAACTCTCTTGCTACAACTCCTTCATACTGGGAGAATTCTGTCTGGATCTTTCTTATTTTTGTTCCAAGTAGGGAAAATGTGTCTTCCAAAGCAAGTAGCGTGGCACACAAGGATAAAACTTGACTATGGCTCAGATGGCCGGAGGTAAATTAGTGTTTAACAGCACTGGAATGGAAACAGAACTAGGGCTAAACAAACCTTTCATCTGACTCACATCTAGAACTACCCCTAGAAAAGTTTAGATATCAAAAGGGTGATTATAAAATAAAGTTACTTATTTTCTAAATGACAGAGCTGTAGGAAGAAAGCCAAACTTCTGTAACCAACAGGACTTGCACAGAAGACATTAGAGTAGCCTGTCAAATCAAACTTTCCCCGATTTTCTAGAATCATAGAGAGATATTCAGCTAGACTTATCTGTAAAAGGAGGCCTGCCAGATCTGGGGTACCTTTCCAGATTTTCTGGAAATCTCTGGGTGGGGTCTTCTTGTGTTTCTGTGAAGGCCTATACTCTCTTCTGACAAAAGAAGTGGACTTGACAAGGTAATTTCTCTGGAATCTGGGCAGAAATTTAAGGAGAATTTGTTTGCAGTCCCTCGCAGTCTTGCCTTGTTCTTGCAAGGTCTTAAATAAATTAGCTGCCTGGGTTCCAAACAGAAGGCCACTATCAAGAGGGAATTAGGAGCTTTGTCTTGAAATCTTAAGGGAGAGGCTGATTTCCTAAACAAATATATCACCTAATAACTAATCCAGTAGGAGCTGTTCTGGAACAGACCTCAACAGCATCACATTTTATGCTATGTCTAGCCACCCGAGTAGCTTGAGTTACGGCAAAATCTTTTGTTTGGAATTTGACCATACATGTCAAAAACAACTTTACTCATATTGCTAAGGATAGAGAGGAGATATTTGTTCATCTAGGTCTAGTTGTTAATGGCCAGAGGGTAGAAGAAGCAAAGACCTTTTTTTCCCACCTGTCCATGGCTCTACAGTCCTAGTCTATGGGTAAGGCACTGTGGTTTAGCAGTAGTTTAGAAGGTTTACCTGAAGCTAAAGGAGACAGCAGAAAGATCAGCTGCAGGATTCTTGAACAAAAACTTAAGTTCTTCTGTTGGAAGAAGGGGACATGCTCAGTCTTCTGCCATTTTTTTCTTAGGGCTTATGTCCAACTGGACTAAGCATGGAAGCACTGACCCCAGATATACCTCAATGATCCCAGGATTTCTTCCTGTACTAAAATCTGAGTTATACCTACAGGCCCTCTGAGATAGCAATCCGTGGTTCCCACTTCTCTGTTGCAGTAGCAGTCACTTTGGATGTGTAATCCCTGGCCACCATAACAGCCTCCAACTGTGTTGTGGAAGAGGGCATCTGAAAAAGAGATGGCCATACTGTGGGATCTGCAATCTCCGCGAGTACACTGGAATCTGACTAGGCATACTGAACATTAGGCATAGACCTCGAGTTTTTTCTTTGGAGCGGACGATGCATCAGGTATGGAGGGGTCCACCATCTTAGACCAGGCCAACTGCTTCAGACCATGAGTTTCTAGGAATGTATTAAGTGGTGACAAATGGGAGTGCAATGTCTTAGATATGAATGACTGACATATGGAACAAGATTTGTATTCATGCCCTGTGCCTAAGCAGAAAAGGCATTGGAAATTAAGGTCTTTTTAGGGTAAAGTACAGTTGTGTAAAATCTTACCATAACAGTAGACATCCTTGTGAAGAAAATGAAAACAATGTAATGTGTGTTAGCATGTCTGGCAAGAGATTTGTGTATATTCTCAGATTAACTTGTTTTGTATGGCAGCATGTCTACTTGTGAAAGTGTAAATAAGTTTTTAAAATGTTGACGATCTCCCTGCTTATACAACATCTTTAAAGAATCTGTCAGTGTTTTGATACATTTGTAATTGCACATGTTTATGAGGGAGATTCTAAAGTATAAACTGTTTGTGGAGAATCAGCTGAACAGTGGGTGATGTGATTAGAATGTTCCTGGCTGTTATGTGATTTTTTTGAACAGCTGATTAACAGTCAACTATTTGAAAAAGTTCTTCTTCCTGTCATTTTTAAAATAAGACAGTTGAGACTGTTAACCTGGAATATAAAAGATACTGCTGAGCAGTTTGTGAAGAGCAGCAGTTAGTTGAGAGTTACAATCAGTTACAGTGCTGTGCAGAAGATACCTGGAAAAGGACTCACCAAAAACTGTAAGCCTGCCTTTGCCTTGCTGTTATGTTTTAGATTTGATCAGGGACAGTATTCTCTAATTAGATTAGGAAAGTTTAGTTATTTAGAGTTTTTTCTAAAATGATGGACTTCTATCCTACAGTTTAATTTTATATTTCTGGTGATTGAATTCTGGTGTTTATTGAAAGTTGTCCATTTACATTCTTGTAATTACTTTACTTATTACTAAATGTTTTTTCATTACTTTACATTGTGACTGGACAGTCAATGTGTTCTTTAGAGATTATAGAGTTCTTATACCTGATTGATCCACCCCAAGTCACCTCAAATGCCTGCCTGCTTCTGGTCACTGCTATCATTTATTTTGATATTGATTTTTTAATAAATGATCACCCTCTGAAGGGCGTGTAGACCTGTCTGACTCTGGGGACAACGTTTACTATTTGTTTTGGGGAGGGGACACAGCTGGAAATCTGTGTTAGACTTCCCATAAGTGTTTGTGCGTGTGTGAGATTTAAAATTTATTTTTAGAGTGAGTCAGAGGTCTTAAACTGGAACACATTGTTATGAAGTATATGATAAGGGATTACATTTGGGGTGGATGGAGGTACATAGTCTAGTCCCAGGAAAATAGTGCGTGTTCCTGTTGTGCTCTTAAGATGAATTGTGGAATTTTACTCTTGTGTGCGCTGAGCTCTGGTGTTTTCCATGACAATCCCACACTGGAGTCAGTGGTGAGGACTGAGGCTCCTTAATTACTGACTCTGGTTTTAAGTTGGGGACTTCACATTATTGTTGGCAATCTGGTGGGATATTAGCCAGATATCACATTCTGTTGGTGCAACTTAGTGGAATTTTTAATTGGATTTCAGTAGCCTGTGGGTAGTTGTCATTAGGGTGTGCATTTTTGACAGCCACAATGTAAACATTCAGAATTTCAATCTACAACAGTTTTATTTTTAGTTAGTCTGGGATAGTAGGCAAGGATGTCAACAGAAGATTTTAGTAAGCTGACAAAGATCCAGTTGGTTAAGGAGTGTGAAACTAGAAGATTGGTGCATGCCAATCTAAGGAAAATAATATTAAATGTATTGGAACCACAAAGAACTCGCATATAATTAAAAATAACTGTTTATTAAAATGCTATAATTAAAAATAACTGCTTTTTAAAACCCAATCTGACCAAGGAAGCAAATATTTCAGCCTTGGTTGCAGCCACATCTCAAACCAGCCATTCAGAGGATATCCAGTTTGGTGTTTGTGATGTGCAGCCTGCCAAGACAGGACAGTCCATATTTTCTTCAGAGGACCTGAGAATCTGTCTGGAGTTAAGGAGATTGGAACTGGAGGCCAAGGAGCGAATGTGATATCTAGAAACTGAGGAGAAACTGTGCCTGGAGATCCAATGCCTGGAGGCTGAGAAAAGGGAAAAGTACCTCCAATATGAACTGGAGGCCAAACATCTTAAACTGGAATCAGCAGAGAGACTGCGCCTGAAGCCCAACAACTGGAAACTGAAGAGAGACTGAGCTGTTTAGAAGCTGAGAGCAATGAGAGACAGAGCCGGCGTGAAATGGAGTTTCAAACCCTTGGAGAGGGTCATGGAGGTAATGGGGAAGGGAATAACCAGACCCCAGAAGCAGTAAACATCAGTAAACTTTTTTCTTAGTACAGGGACGGGGATGACTTTGATAGTTTCATTTATATCTTTGAGAGGGTATGTAGACAATATGATGTTG
Source organism: Protopterus annectens (assembly GCF_019279795.1). Taxonomy (NCBI): domain Eukaryota; kingdom Metazoa; phylum Chordata; order Ceratodontiformes; family Protopteridae; genus Protopterus; species Protopterus annectens. The sequence continues at coordinate 381,204,315 of NC_056747.1, read as the reverse complement.
ACCATGAGCGCTTGATCGTCTCCTGACTCCCTTACTCCGTGATAATGCTGTTCTGGTTGTAGCAAAGTTAAATGCTACAGATTGTTTGAATTATGACAAAGGGAAATGTTGCTTGCTTGACTGTTTCAAACTTAAACCTGAGGCATATAGAAAAAAGTTTTGCGAAGGCAGATGAAAGTATACATGATTATATTGTTGAGGTAAGTACTTACCTTTCACAGATGGGTGAGTGGGTGTCAGGTCACCACTTGTGAGGAACTGGCAGACCTTTTGGTGAGGGAACAAGCCCTCAGTACTTTGTCTGATGACATGAGAGCCTGGTTAGCAGACCATGAGTGTAACTCTGCAGAGGAGGTGGGGAGAAAAGGGGATCTCTACTTGGCAAGCAGAGCACCACTGCATAAGAAAGGAATACGCAGTGCTGCACATGGACATAAGGGAACTCATGGGGGGCAGTCTAAACCACTCCAACAGAATACACCAGTAACAGGGGAAACTACTAATCCAAGTGCATGGATAGGGATTAGATGTTTCAAGTGTAACCAGAGGGGAGACATAGCAGCCAAATGTCCATCGAGGCAAGGTGAGAAACAGAAGGTGAGGGAACCAATAAGTCTGGATGACAAACTGCCAGTGGTATGTTATTTAGAAACAACTGGGGTGTCAAATTATCACTAAAATGTATATCCTATCTTGGAAGATAGTAAACAAGTAACTGCTAAGAGGGAAACAGCTTCTGATATAACTACTGTGAGGCTGCAGTGGTTAAATAAGAGCAGGACATGCTTGGGCAGTTCACTCCAGTCAGAGCATTGGGAGGGACCCCATTCCAAATACCTCTTGCTAGAATTCATCTTGAATGGAAGGGTGGAAGAGGAGGCAAGCAAGTAGGTGTGTTTGAGAATATTCCTGCAAATACCCTGATAGGGAATGACTTTGATGATGCAGTACCTTGTGTTCACACAGTGACACGGAGTCAGGCTTGGAGAAAGGCATGTAGGTCTAGTAGTATGGGACAGACCCGGAAAGATCTCATACTTGAAGCTGAGACTAGGATGGTGGCTGTTTTAGATAGGGTGCCACCTGCTAACAGTAAGTCTGAATGTGAGCCACAGCTGCTTGTGGGTACTGATGTTCCCTTGGACACCGTGACTGTGAGGATGGAGGTGAGTGGTGGTACCCAGAGTGACAGCGAGGTGCAGCTGTCAGAAGTGACTAGGCTTCCTGCAGAAAGGGAGCTGGGGAAGGTCAAGAAGGTAGAGTTGAGACCGGCTCAACTTATGGATCCTACGTTACAAAGCTAGAGGGGGATGGCTAAGGGGGCACCTGAGGCTCAAGGAAGAGGGAAGTCTGTATACTGGAACAAAGGTTTGTTGTATAGTGTGTATAGTGTGGACTCCTGGAGGTGGGCTAGAAGGTGAATTAATACAGCAGTTGGTAGTGCCTATAGCTTTACTGCCTGCCACTCTTAGCCATAGCACATGATATTCCTTTCTCAAGTCATATGGGCATAAGACGTACTAAGAGATGTATTATGCAAAATTTCTATTGGCCTGGGATTATCAGGGATGTGGTAGGATATTGCAGGACTTGAGAACAATGCCAAAAAGTTGATAAAGCAGTGGACAAAGCTAAGGCTCTATTAATGCCTTTGTCTGATATCAAAGAGCTGTTTCAGAGAGTGGTCCTGGATCTTGTAGGACCCCTGAGCACTCCAAGCTCTACAGGAAAGAAATGCTTCTTGGTGGTAGTAGACTATGTTATCAGATATCCTGAGGTGGTGGCTCTGTCATCTACTGAGGCAGAGAAAGTGGCAAATGCTTTGCTAGAAATCTTCAGCAGAGTATGTTTTACACAGGAAATACTGACTGACCAACTTCATGTCAAACCTGCTGACTTGTCTGTGGAAGTGTTGTGGGGTAAAACATCTAAAGACCACTCCCTACCATTCCCAGACTAATGATGATGTGTAGAGGTTAAATTCTACACTGAAGTCTATGCTACGGGCATTTGCAGACCAACATGTTAGGAAGGTCTTGGATACATTAATTAGGGCAGGATTAACCATTAAACCCAGTGTAATAGAGTGGGAAGTGGTAAATTTAGGCCAAAACCCATCAAGGTGAAAGTTATTCAGGAGTGGCCAGTTCCTGTTACTAAGAAACAAGTTAAAGCATTTTTAGGGGCAGCGGGCTAATATAGGAAATTTGTGCCCAATTACAGTACTATAGCTGCACCTCTTACTGACCTAACTAGGAAGAATAAAGCAGGCAAGGTAGTGTGGACCACAGATTGTGGACAGGCATTCCAAAAACTTAGATTTTGGAAGGACCCCCTGTGTTAACCATCCCAGATTACAATAAAGAATTTATTGTACAGGTGGATGCTTCAAAATATGAGGTGGGGGCTGTACTTAGCCAAGTTTCCACACAAGGAGAGCATCCAGTGGTATATCTGAGCCATAGACTCCAAACCTAGAGATGAGTGTTATGCAGCCATGCAGAAAGAGTGTTTGGCCCTAGTGTAGGCATTGCAAAAGCTGCAGCCTTATCTTTATGGGAGAAAATTCAATCTACTCACAGATCATAATCCTTTAACATGGCTTAATTGGGTCAGTAAGCAAAATGCCAAGTTACTGAGGTGGAGTCTAGGACTGCAAGCATATGATATGACCATACAACATCACAGTGGGGTTAATAATGCTACTGTGGATGGACTGTCCAGGAGAGGAGTTGGTTAATATTGCCAGGTAAGTCCACTTTTGTCAAGCATTGGCTTTCGAGGTTCACTTGAAAATCGTGCTTGAGTCATAAAGGGGGGTGTGAAGAAAATGAAAACACTATCATCTGTGTTAGCACATCTGGCAGGAGAATTGTGTATATCCTCAGATTAACTTGTATTGTATGCCAGCATGTCTAATTGTGAAAGTGTAAATAAGTTTTTAAAATGTTGAATATTACCCTGCTTATAAAAAATGTTTAAAGACTCTGTCAGTGTTTTGATGTATTTCTAATTGCACGTTTGTGAGGGAGATGCTAAAGTACAAACTGTTTTGTGGAGAATCAGCTGAACAGTAGGTGATGTCAGTAGAATGTTCCTGGATACTAGGTGATTTTTTTGAACTGCTGATTGACAGGAAAAATAACTTTTTCAAATAGCTGACAGTTATTTTTAAAATAAGACAGTTGAGATTGCTATCCTGGAGTATGAGAGATACTACTGAGCAGTTTGTGAAGATCAGCAGTTAGTTGAGAGTTACAGTCATTTATAGTGCTGTGCAGAAGATACCCAGAAAAAGGTCTCACCAAAAACTGTATGCCTGCCTTTGCTTGCTGTTACAGTATTCTCTAGTGAGATTATGTGGGGAGGATTGAGGTTCCTTAATTACTGACACGGGTTTTAAGTGGATGACGTCACATTACTGTTGGCAGTCCAGTGAGATATTAGCCAGACATCACAGTTCTTACAATAAGCCACTGTATAGCTATGGGTAGCCTGATGTCTAGCTAGTATACAAAACCTTTAGGTACTAATGGGTACCCTGTATGTCACATGTATGCTCCCTGTTCATGGCATAGGGCATAAAGGTGCCGCCTAGATGTACCAGCCTCAGAACTGAAAAGCCCCTGTAGGAATGACAGTCCAAGGATACTAGTAAGTAAGTAAACTCATCCAGAAAGAAAAAAGACCAGAGGGAGTAGGGAGGGAGCAAATACTTATTTTGTGAAGAGAAGGACATATACTGTTATGGTAAGATTTTACACAACTGCACTACGTCCTTCCATATCACTGTTGCAATATTCTTTACAATAGGGAGAGTGCAATTGCTCAGGAAGAAGACTGGGAAGAGGAAGTGCCCACAGGGCGCTCTAGGAAGCCATGGAGAATGGCCATAGCAAAACCAGCTATGGTCATAGAAATCCCAACCAACTTATTCTGCATGGTAAAGGTATGCACAGAAATCCAGGTAGCTGCCTCAAGAATAGAATTAGTAACCAAACCCTTGAAAAAAGCAGTAGAAGAAGCCACAGTCCTGGAAGAGTATGCCTTAACAGAAGAAGGAAGGCTCTTCCCATGGAGAGAATAGCAAAAAGAAATGGCTTTAGATGTCCAAGAAGCAATGGCTTGTTTGGAAACAGCCAAGCTTAAAAACCTAGGATGAAAAGAAACAAAAAGATGTTCAGATTTAAGAAAAGCTTTAGTCTTATCTAAACAATACCGCAGTTGTCTATGCAACTCCAAGGTGTACAAAATCTTCTCACTAGCAGACTGTGGAAAAGGGAAAAATGTGGGCAAATGAATAGGCTGATTAAGCGACGACTCATTAACCACCTTGGGCACAAAATAAGGATTAGCACGAAAGGGCACCCTGTCCTTAATGGAAATTTAAAAAAAGCCTTAAGGGCTTACAGCTCAGACACCCATCTGGCAGAAGAAAGGATGAAAAGAACAGTTTTCCAAGAACAATGCTATAAGGAAGCTAAAGAAGCAGGTTCAAAAGGTGGCTGAGTCAATTTTGCTATAACAAAATTAAAGTCCCAGGGAAGGAGGAACAGGCTTCCTGGGAAGCCTAATGTGAAGGATGCCTTTAAAAAACTGGCCTCAAATCTAAAGGTTAAAGGAATCAAAGGCAGACAAGCAGAGATAGCCGATAAGTGGGCCTTAACAGAAGAATATGCCAACCCATTCCATTGAACAATTCACACAAATAAGAGACAACCAAAGGAACATCCACAGTAAGTAGACCCAAGTTATGAGAAAGATATAAAACAGAAAATCTCTTCCATTTGGAAATGTAAGATTTCCTGGTAGTGGGCTTCCTGGGCTCCTGCAGGAACTATGCACTCCCTCGGAAAAAGAAAGTTGTCTACAGGGGATGACAACTCTATCATTCACAATGTCAGTGAGTGGACAGGTGGGGATGGATAACAGATACCTTGTTTTGTGCGAGTAGGTCCACCCTGTGAGGTAACTTGTAATTATTGCCCTTGGCAAGATGCAGAGGAAGAGGGAGCCATTGCTGTCTGGCCAAAAGGGAGTTACCAGCAAGATTTTGGGAGCATCCCAATTTATTTTGAACAGGACATTCAGAATGAGAGGAAGGGGAGGGAAGACATAAAGAAACATCCCCTTCCACGAAAATGAGAGGGCATCCACCTTCCAGGCCAGAGGGCATCAGGTCCTGGCACAAAATAGAGAAAGTTGTCTGCTCAGATGGGAGGCAAATAGATCTACTTGTGGAGAATCCCAATGGTGGACAATGTCCAGAAACATTTCCCTGTGAAGCATCCCCTCCTGGGATTGTGATATGCACCTATATATAGCCCTTAGATATTTGCAGCTGCTGGAAGACATAAAACAATAAACCACTTACACGACAAAGCAGAATGCTCCCTAGTTTTAGACATCCTGTCTCCTTGCTGCACTGAAACCATCTTTTATGGCACAGTTATAAAATAATTTAATTTCAGCTATTTTTCTGAAGTTTTGCAAGTTAAACTATGTTCCAGTTCCCACTGTTAAAATATAAACACACAGTTACAATAGTTTTTATACAGTTCTGTTCTTTTCCAGTAAGGAGCACTGTGGATACAGCTTTAAGCTAAGTACTTTGCAAACCCTTTCAACACACACTTCTGTACCAGCAGTTTGATACACAGACAACATACAGTTTTAATACATTTGTAACACAAGCATATGAATCATGTTGATATTCACGAATGACATATGATTATTTACAAAATTCCAGATAGCTGTGCTGGCAGCACCTCCTTTTGTCAGACACCTACATAGATCATATTAATATTCACAAATGGCATATAATTATTTACAAAGTTCCAGATAGCTGGGCTGGCAGTATCTCCTTTTGCTACATTTCTCCCCTCCTGAAGACTAAAGCTAGTTTTTCAAGTGACCCTTGAGAAATGTTGCTTGAGAGGGATGACTATCTGGGAATACATTACCCCATTCCCTGTGTTGAGAGCCCATATGCATTGGCATTGCTAACCCAACTGCAGTGCTGCACTGTCATATCATATCATATGCCTGGAACCCTAGGCTTCACCATAGTAATTTGGGATTTTCCTGGCTGGCTCCCTGTAGCCATAGATCCCTCTTGGACTCCTCCTGCCTCCTACTGCCAATACTTGGCACAAGGGCCTCCCTGTCACGGTAAGGTTTCATAATGTTAACATGGTACACTGTGTGCCCCACTCTCCTGCCTAGCAGTTCTACCATGCAGTTAACATCACTGGCCTTCCTTACCACCTTGAAGGGTCCCCTCCCAAGCTGCCTGCTGCTTATTGTGTCTAACACGAATGACAACCATAACCTACTGCCCTACAGCATACTCTCTAGCTCAAGCATTCCTGTAATACCAGACCTTTTTCTGCTGTTGGGCTTCTGCCAGGTTCTCCTGGGCCAAGCCCATGAGCTCTCTGAGCCTTGTTCTGAGGTTTATGACATATGCGACAACAGACTCCTTATGGGATTCACAGACACCCTCCCACTCATCTTGAATCAAATCATGAGGTCCCCTCACTCTATGCCCATACAGCAACTCAAAGGGTGAAAAATTTGTTTGGGGCACCTCTCTGGAAGCAAACAGATGGGGCAGACATTTGTCCAACTCCCTCTTAAACTGGTTTGCAATTGCCTGTAGCATGATCTTGAGTGTAGAGTTTAATCTCTCAGGCAGACCATTAGTCTGGGGATGGTGGGGTGGTCTTTAGGTGCTTCATCCCACAGCGCTCCCACAGGCAAGCCAGTAGGTCTGATGTGAAATTGCCACCTCTGTCAGCCGGCATTTTTTTCCAGAAACCTACCCTGCTGAAAATCTCTAAGCATTTGCCACATTTTCTGCCTCAGTGGAGGACAATGCCTCTGCTTCAGGGTATCTGGCTGCAGAATCTACTACCACTAGGATATACTTCTTCCCTGTGGAACTTGGGGTACTCAGAGGCCCCACAATATCCACAGCTACCCTCTGAAATGGCTCCCTCAGTCACAGGCAAAGGCATCAAAGGAGCTTTGACCTTGTCCCCTGCCTTGCTTACTTTTTGGCGCTGCTCACAGTTCTTGCAGTACCCTGTTACATCTCTGGAAATCCCAGGCCAATAAAAGTTCTGCATAATACATTTCTTTCTACATTTAATGCCAATATGACCTGCAAAGGGAATGTCATGGGCTATGGATAGAAGTGCTGCTGTATTCTCTCACCCTCTAGCCCTCCCTCAGAGGTCCACTTTCTATACAGTAACCTTTTGTCCCAGTATACAGATTCCCCCTTTCCTTGAGAATCAGGTGCCTCACTAGGTACCTCCCTCAGGCCTTGTAATGTAGGGACTGAGAGCTGAGCCTATCTCAACTCTCTCTTTGTAACTCTTCCCAGCTCCCCTTCCACAGGAAGTCTGGTATTCTCTGACTGCGGTGCCTCGCTGTCAGACAGGGTACTATTACTCACCTTTGCCCTTGCAGTCACTCTGTCCAAGGGAACATCAGTACCCACAAGCAACTGTGGCTTATCTTCAGTCTCACTGTTACAGGGTAACACATTCCCTGAAGTAACCACCACACCAGTCCTGGCTTCAAGGCTGTGGTCTGTCTGCCCCCCCCCCCCCAAGCTACCAGACTCACATTTTTGTCTCCAAGCCTGACTTTGTGTCAATGCATGCACAAAAGGTACTGCACTATCAAAATCATTCCCCATCAGGATATCTGCAGGGATATCCTCAGAACACCTACTTGTTTGCTGCCTTTTCCACCCTCCCAGCCAAAGGTATTTGGAATGGGGTCCCTCCTAAAGCTCTGACTGGAGTAGACTGCCCAAGCAAGTAGTGCTTCTCTTTAACCATTGCAGGCTTCACAATGGTTAGGTCAGAGGTTGTCTCTCTCTTGCATTAGCCTGGTTTCCCATTTACTAAAATAGGATATAACCTCTTGTGATAGTTTGGTATTCCTTTTGTCTCCAGACAACTTACTGCTGGCATTCAGGCATTCCCACTTCCTGGCTCTCCCACCTTTTGTTCCCTACCTTGCCTCTGTGGACATCTATATGCTACATGACCCCACTGGTTGCATTTAAAACATTTAACTCTTGGTTCTGAATGTGTACCTGGAGTAGTCGCTTCCCCTGCTACTGGTGGACTCTTTTGGGGCAGTTTAGGCTACCCACCATGGGTTCCATTAGACCCTTGAGTAGCACTGGTTACCCCTTTCCTGTGCAGTGATGCCCTGCTTGCTAGGTATAGGTCTCCCTTCTTCTCCAACTCATCTGCTGTATTACATTGTCTATCTGCTAAACAGATTCTCATGTCCTCAGGCAAAGTGCTAGGGCCGTTCCCTCACCAAAACGTCTACCAGCCCTTCAAAAGTGGTGACTGGACACCCCACCCATCTATGACAATAAGTGCTTAACTCAGCAGTATATTCACACACTTTCATCTGCCTTGCGTCTATGCTCAAAAAATGTTTTACTATAAGCTTCAGGTGTTAACTTAAAGCACTCTAACAGGCAATTTTTAACTGTATTATAATTTAAGCAATCAGAATCAGACAATTTAGAAATAACAGTTACAGCTTTACCATGGAGTAAGAGATTTAGGAATCATACCCAGAGCCCTTGGTCAACATTATACTGTTTACATACCCCTTCAAACATATGAATGAATTATCAAAATTATCCTCCTCTGTAAATTGTAAAATAAATTTACTGACCTTTGTTACTTCTGGGGTTCGGTTACTCCCCTCCCCATTACCTCCATGACCCTGGCGAAGAGTCAGCATCTCCTTCTCATGTTGCCTCTGCCTCTCATTCTTGTCAGCTTCCAGATGTCATAGTTTTTCATTTTCAGCAGCCTCCAGATGTCTCAGTCTCTCTGCTGCTTCTATTTCGAAATGTTTGGCCTCCAGTTCAAGTCTCTAACTCCAGACAGATTTTTAACTCCTCTGTGGAAAGGTTGAACTGTCCATTTTCTGATAGTTGTACATCTACAAGGCCAGTCTTATTGTCGCCCTGGTTGCTGGTCTGTGATGCAGCTGTGCCCAAGGCTGCAAACATTTCTGATTTAGTCAGGTCGGAATGCACCAGTCCTTTGGCCTGGCACATCACAGCCAACTGGCTCCTTGTCAGTTTAGCAAACTCCTCTGCTGACATCTTTGCCTGCTCTTCCTGACTAAGCTAACAAAAAATAAATAAAACTATTGTGATATGAAACTCTGACTGTTCATTGTGTGGCTAATTGAGAGTGCAAACACCTTCTGTAGTGATCACTGTTTACAGGCTACAGGAGTTCAATATCCACACCACTGAATCCTAATATGTGGCTATACCACCACGGCCAACCAATTAATATGCGAGACCCCACCACTGGCCCAGTAATCAAGGAGCCTCAATCCTCCCTACTGGCAACAGTGGAGGATGCACACACTGGGAGGATGACAAGTACACACAGTAAAGTGCAATTTCCCTTCAGAGCACAGAGAGACCACAGTCAGTCAGGGTCTGGTTTCTCCCTCTTCCTCCAGATCCTCAAGATGATTTCCCACTAGCACAGCTATAGAGCTGATATCTCAGCTGAGTGGCCTAGCCCAGACCTCCAGCACCTCTCTGTCCAACCAGTGCCTTGTGTCCCTGCCCAAGTAGCTGACACCCACCCTATTTGAGATTTGATTTATACACACACATGCACACAGGTTTACTAGCTATGCCCCCCTCTACACAGACTATAAGGTAGTTTTGACTGCCCCCAGCCACTCCTTATCAGCTACTCTAAGTCCCTTAACCAATGGTGTCCAATTTCCCTGTGTAATGTTACCATCACTACAAATGGTAGTTTGACCAAGAGCAAGGCTATTAGGAGTGGCCCACACAGCGTCACCGAATAAATATGCAAGTACTCTCAGAACATAAATCTGTCACAGAACAGCCACAGTGAAAGGTTTAAATATATTTAATAATAAATAATAAAATAACAAGAAAATACTCAGTAAATAATCACAGTTACATCAGATTTTAAAATCCCAGGAAATATTTAAAACAATCCAGGACGTTTAAATATATTTAATAATAAATAATAAAATAACAAGAAAATACTCAGTAAATAATCACAGTTACATCAGATTTTAAAATCCCAGGAAATATTTAAAACAATCCAGGACAGCCTCAAATAAATAAAGAGAAATGACTGTACCCTAAATTAACTTACTTCCAGAGCAAGGCAAGTGTAGTGAATGGATCTCCTAGCTGATGTTGCTGGGTCCAAGTCAGAATACAGAATACTATGTCTCTTTCTCAGAGACTCCTTATATTAATATCTCAAATAGAACTGCTGGGTTAGCTTGCAGGATGACATCACTTCTTGCCATCTGACTTTAGTTCCTAAGCTAAACCCCCATTGCTAGAAACTGCCAGACTTTCACATCTACCTGTAAAAAATACATAGCCCTTAGATCTTTGCAGCTGCAGGAAGATATAAAACAATAAAACACTTACAAGACAGTGGAGAAGGCTCCCTAGTTTTAGGCATCCTGTCTCCTTCCTGCACTGAAACTTTTATGGCACAGATATAAAATAATTTAATTTCAACTATTTTTTCTGAAGTTTTGCAAGTTAACCTTCTATGTTCCAGTTCCCACTGTTATAATATATACATTTACACAGTTACAATAGTTTATATACATTTCTGTTCTTTTCCTGTAGAGTACACTGCAAATACAACTTTAAGCTCAGTACTTTACAAACCCTTTCAACACACACATCTGTACCTGCAGTTTGATATACAGACAACATACAGTTCTAATACATTTGTAACACAATCATATAAATCATGTTGATATTCACAAATGGCATATGATTATTTACAAAATTCCATATAGCTGTGCTGGCAGTACCTCCTTTTGTTACACTTCTATATAAATAATATTAATATTTACAAGTGACATAATTATTTACAAAACTCCAGATAGCTGGGCTGGCAGTATCTTCTTTTGTTACAGATGGTATCAGAGTTTTTTTTAGCACTAAAAAGTTTTGTGTCCTGTGATATGACCTCTTGCATCAATGAGTCTTGTAAAAATAGGTCAGTCTTCCTATATGCTACAAAAATTTCACTCCTGGACACTGTAGTGTAGGTGCTGTTGTCATGCAGCACATTCAGACTTTTACTTACATAATGAATCTTATCCACCAGTACCATATCTCTCCCTTTATTGGGTTTCATTACCCTAATATGGTTGTTGTTATACAGTGATTTTTAAAATCCTTCTCTCTTCTTTAGTTAAGTTAGTAAAGTACTAGTTAGATCTATTCATACTATAAATGTCTCTTTTACAGCATTTTTCAAATGTAGCAATGGTAGGGTTTAAAGGTAGATTATAAAACTTTTTTCCAGCAAAGCTCATTGTTAGGAATTTTCCTCTCTGTTCCTTAAACTGTCTTTCAGCTTCTCCTGTTAGGGGTCACCACAGCGGATCACCGGTCCGCAGATTGATTGGAAGTGAAGTTTTCACAGTGTCGAGTTGCCAGCCCAGTGCCCAACCATCACAGAAGACACACTCACCTGTTCCTTAAACTGAAATGATAAATTCAACTGCCTGGTAAGCAATTTTAATTCCAGTATTAGATGAGATGTGTCCATGCAGCTGTGGGGGACAAATTTAAACCTTTTACTGAAAAGGATGCAATGTTTTAGGGTGATAACTTCTCTTGTAAAACTAAAAATGTTAAACCCCTTGTAATTGTAAATTTTGCCATCTCCTGTTAACGTTAATTTCCACTTGTCCTCCCATGTCATTTTTCTGCCTGTCAAATGTATTTTTTTCACCCCCCCCCCCGGTTCCTTGATAATTCTCTCTAGCTGTTTAGCATCAAAACCTCTTCTGGAAAAAAATCCATGGGGTTGTCATTAAATAATCTAGGGGGCAGGGTGGAGAAAATGTTCTACTCCAGGGATCAAAAATAGAGACTCTGGTACCTTCCCCCCTATTGTTCACTGGTTCATAGGTGTGTACTAGGCTAATGGCCCTGGAGCCTTTACAAGCCTAGCCCGTAGAAGTGCCCTGGCATCATGCTGGCCATTAGTTCCCAGCGCCTCTATCAAGTACAGGCACTGGAGTGATCTCCGGAGTGAAATTTCTATTTCCCATCCACTCATCAAGATTTCTCTTGAAGACGGCCAGTGAGGTGTTCTGCTTGACATGTATGGGAAGTCCGTTCCAGAGCATGAGCAGTCTCTTGGTTATGAACTTGTCCTTCCAGCATGTTCTGTTGATTGTGGTAATGAGGTTGAGGTCTCTGGAACATGTGGTGAGGAGGGATTGGGATTTCTTTAGATGTAGCATTTCTAACAGAGCTGGGTCAGACATGGCTTTGTAAGTCAAGCAGAGATCGCCTCTTACTAGATGATATGAGACAGAGAATAACTGCAGTTTATTTGCGTCTGTCCATGTAGGACATGTGTTTAAGGCCTATGATCCTTTTCATGAGGTACTTTTGTGGCCTTTCCAGCTGTTGCATGTGTCTAGTGAGGTACATGGCAAATGAGGCATTATACTCTGTGATTGGCCCAATGAGGGAAGAGTAGAGAGAGAGATGATGACCTCATTCTTTCTGGATGCAAAACCCTTGGTAATAACATGTGCCACATAGGACTTTCTGATCACAGTGGCAATGCGGTTGTCGAAGGAGTGGTTGCTGTCAACCTGTGTCCCCAGCGCTCTTATAATGCCTTCAGTGTTCAGTGGGCTCCCATCGATGTGTAATTAGTGGAAACTGAGTTTTCCCCCAAAGGGGATGAAGACACATTTTTTGGCATTAAGCTTAAGGCCATGGTTTCGACACCAGTCATTGGTCTCAGTGAGGCGTTTCTGTAGGATGTCTGCATCACTTGGTTAATTAGTAATGGCTCTCAGCTTGCAGTCATCTGTGAACTTAGTTAGCCAGAGTCCCTCCATGTTGGCCTGGACTTCTGAGAAGTAGATGCCAAACAGGAGAGGACCCATGACCGATCCTTGTGGGACTCCACTTGTGACTGGTTGGCAGTTTGACTTGGAGTTCACTACTTTCACACTGTGGGTTCTATCGCTGAGCCAATTTGCAACCCACCTAGTGATATAGGGGTTGATGCCTAGTTTGGTGAGTTTATCAATAATTCCTGAGTGGGGAATGGTATCAAAGGCCTTGGCCAGATCGAAGTAGGCTGTATGAACTGCCTTGCCCTCATCCACAGCTCTGGTGACTGTCAAAGAAGTCAACCAGGTTGAGCAGGCATGATCGACATTTCTCAAAACCAAATTGAGTGTAATCTAGAGTTTGGAGATTCCCTATATCCTTGTTAATTAGGTCCATGATGATGCGCTCCATATCCGTACATGTCAGACTTATCAGGCTAATGGGGCGATAATTCCCAGTAGTTGCTCCCCCTTTATGGAGAGGGATGACTGTAGCAGTGCGCCATTCAGTAGGGAAAAAGCCTGAGGTGAGGCTGTGATTGAACAGGGCATACAGATGTGGTACCAGTTCACTTTGTAGTTCATGTAGAACACATCTAGGGATATTGTTGGGGCCTATGGAAGCTGTATTATTGGCTTTGGACAATGCAGCTTTAACCTGTGCTACAGTAATGCTGGGTGCCTGGCATTCCTCTGGTACTGTGACTGGTCCTTTGGGGTGGGGTGGGGGTGGGGGGGGGTAAAGTTGGCACTGAAACCGTCGGCCAGTATGTTCACCTCGTTAGTAGAACAACTATCTTTGTTGTATTGGTATACTCAATTGTATGTATCATTTCTCTTTTGTCAAACAAAACATTTTTATTTAAATACATTTTTCTGTTCGTATAATTACTGTAGTCTCTTATCAGTTTATTTTCTCTTTCTACAATAGGTTTACATTTTATCAATTTTAACAAGCACTGAATTAAATTTGTCTCTGTGAGCGTCAAACAGTAAATTGTTTTGCATGGAATCATTCAATTTGTTAATTTTGTCAAAGCATTAATTTGCCCATTGTTTCATTTAATGATAAATGCAATCAGTTTAAATCCATGTTGGTCAAACATGGTAGTAAGTTCACTGTATTCTTCACTACCCACAGATGGACCATTGGAAAACATGCTAAGTCTTAATCCTTTAGGGACTCTTTTTGCATTCAAGCTCTCATTTAAAAAACAACTGTCCAACAGCAAATGACGTACCTTCATAAGCTTCCTTTCTACATAATCCATTTGTGTTAAAAGGTTCCCATCAGGAATAGTACTCTTAATGTCCAGGTTACTATATGTGAAACTCAAATCTTGATCTAACCATTAATATTTTTAAAAAATCCTGGTTCATAAGACCAGTTGGGACCTGCTCCTGCTGCGTTCATCTCTGCCGTTAGTAGTTTAGTGTCTGTTTTAGGAAGAGGAAGTTCAATAGTTTCACTGTTTCTTTTCAATCGAACCACCTCCTCACCATTCACGAGGAGCTACAAACTGTAATTTTTCCCCAAAGTATTGTTTAAATGAACATATTGTTGCGAGGGGAATGAAATAAGTTGAGTGAGATTTCCTTGTGAAGGAAACTCACTCTCAAGGCTTCCTCCCATCTCTGAACAACCCGTGGACTAGTCAAAATGTGTAGGTTAGAAGAATCCATTGCAGTACTCAGCTGGGTAAACACTGCCATGCCAAAAGACTTGTAAAACAATGTTCAATATAGCGTGTGTCCGTGCAGCTAAAACAAGATCAAGAAACCATAAAAAGGCCATGTCTATTGTGCTCCCCTACCCTACTCCCAATTCCCACTCAGACCCACCCAACCTATATTTAAACTTCATTAACCCCACTCACCACAGACAATTACACAATACACTCAATCTTCTACCTAAATCAATCTACTCTTTATGAGTAAAACTCCTCTTTTCCACTTCAACATAGCAACTCCTGCAACTTAATACCTTACACTAAAATACCTCTCTCCTGATCTTCATCAGCAACACCCAACATATTACACTTTATCTCACTTGACTCTCCATCCAGTTGATCTCTTTCGAACTATTCCCATCACTAATTTCCCTCTACTCTGCATCTAACTCGATAATTCATTCTGTATCTCTCACTCCAAATTTCACCTACACCTCAGTTCCTCTCCTCTGTACATTGTTCTACCAAACACACACCACACACAAAACTTCAGTTCTCTGCTATAGTATATTTCTCTCTACTATTAACACATCTAACACAAACTGCATTCTCTTTAGCACTACCTTAATGGTATTTTAATAATGTCGAGTCCAACTCCTCCATTAAGACTCTTCTATCACTGACTACCACACTTCACTTCTACAAATAACCAGTTTTAAATCAGATTCACCACTACCATTTCACATTCTCAAATATAACTCCACTCTTACTATACTTGTTCTTTACTTCATTAAATTAATCTGGTCTTAAACCTCTTTCTTTTCTACATTCATATTCTTAAATTATCTTTTCTATGAATACCATCATTTCATTACTTTCCTTTTATTTACTACTATCTCACTTCACAAACAATTGTTTGATCCAACCTTATATTTTCTCCTCCTTTCCATATAACAATGCTCTTTCAGACTCTTACACTACTACTACTGTTTCTAGCTCATGTCACATCCTACCCACCAACAAATCATCCCATTTTCATAACTCCTACTTACTCCCAATGCCAAACCACACACACATCTTCTTACCAACATGACATATCTCGCAAACCATACTGCATCACCCACACTACCTTTTTCAAATACAACAGTATAAAAATAAAACCACTCTACTCAAATTTAATATAAAACTCAAGTATAAACAAATGCCTCTTTTCTCTCTAGTCATCTCACATCCACATTTCCCCTTGGATGTGACACATAAACTCTGGTCCCTCACTTCATGCTCAACTCACATGCATTCAACCCCACCAGCCTCGACATCTCCACCGCCTCCCAACAGAGGCACAAGCCTGCTCCTGTCAAACATGAATTTTAAACGTATTTATAACAAATTATCAGATTACAAGGTTGCATAGCCTCATATGTCTCTGATATAATTGTTTTCACAAAAACCTGGTTAAAACAGGATACTAAATGCAACAAAAGATTTCCTCAGTGCTACAGGATCATTAGAATGACAGAAAACATAGAAAGGCTGATGATGTAGCAATCATATATAAAAACCGCCTAAAACTGACTGTGTACACCCACAACAACCAAAAGAGTATGTGCACCACAGCAATATATATCCCTCTAGGAAACATCATAATAGTTGAAGATATCCTTCACTGGATTTCTCATAACATCAACTATGAAACTATTATATTGGGTGATGTCAACAAAGACTTGTAACATATTAACTCTGAATCTCCCCATGATCCTTTTCAGTTTCTCCCTAAAAATTAGTACACCAAAAAAAAAAAAAAAAGACAAAAGTAGTAATAGACAGTCCAGTCAAATCAACGTTTGACTGGATCCTCACCATCACCCCAGACAGAATTGGCACTACTGGCTGTATACTTGACACAATCAGCGACCATCTCCCTACTTTTGCCATAAAACAAATACACCACATTTAGAAACACATCCTTTATGGCCATGTATGCAATCTCTCTCTCTCTAATTCTCTATCAAATGCAATTGTCATACACTAAAAAACATGTCCCTAGATGATGCTGTATCCCAATTTAACACCACACTCCTAAACATATCATGTGAACTATCCCTTTTTAAGACAAAAATAATCAAATCCAGCCCTGCAGCATAGCTAACAAGAGAAAAAAGGCAACTCATGTTAGAGAGATAAAGTGTGGAAAACGTGGTCCAAACATAAAAATTGATAAACACTGCAAAATAGTGGGTGCATGTAACATAAAACCTGGAAACAGATGTTTAAAAAAGCTGCCATATATACTATAGAGGAATAATAACTTCTTATAATGGCTACAACAAATATATTACTTTGGAACATGAATGGCCTAACAGCGATAGACAAAAAAGTGAAAGTATTGAATTAGGGGGAGGGGTTTGGCATAATGGTTAAGGTGTTCACCTTACAGATACAAGGTGCAGGGTTCGATTCTCACATGGGGTAATTGGCTAGGCTTAAAAAATGTCCCATAGGGGCAGCTAGCCTAGTACTAATCTATAAACCTATATTAAGAAAAGCACTGTGTATATAGCAATGCTACAGAAGACACATTTGGAAATAAATGAGCATGAGAATTTTCCAAAGAGAGGATTTCAGAATGGATATTCAGCAGAATACCAGGGACAAAGGAACGGTGAGTACTTATACTGATTGCTAGAGGAATTTCAATAATAATAGAAGGAAAAAAGACAGTAATGGTAGATTTGTGGTGGTAAGGGGCAACTGGTGATGGAGAAGGATTACACTGGCATGTATTTATAATTCTACCTAAAACTGCTATTATGGAGCTTAAGAAACTTTTGGGAAAAATAATCAGCTTTCAGCAGGGAATATTACTTACAGGTGGGGACTTGAACTTGATTTACAACAATACAGGTGTATCTGGGGGATGAAGAAAGGAAAATTAACAAGAGGTTAGATTTCTGAAAAAAAATTATGAAAATATTTAGTATTGAAGAACTGAATTCAGTAACAGGAACTCTGAGATAATTTACATATTATTCCCCAAAGTACAATACACTCGAAACTAAGCTAGATTAGGCAGAAATTATATTTCACAGGAAAATGTGCATTTAATTGAAAACTGCAACACACATCCAATAACTATTACAGATCATGCACCAGGACAAAGGATCTGAATAGCCTAGACATAGTAAGGTCTTCTTAAATTTAATTCTGGTGGTTGCCAAAAAAGCAATTGCTAGAAAATGGAAATCAGAGTCTAAACCAGCTATATTTGAAGTACTGAATATTGTAAGAGAAATAAAAGAACAGGAAGTGGGATCTTTATAAAAGGAAATGAGCAAACTAAACAGAAATAAATGGAAACTGCAAGAACAATACATGCAGAATAATGATCAGGAGGCATGAGGTTTGAAGGAAGGCAGGACTTGAGCAATTTACATAATGTTTGACTGATGATACTTATAAAAATGAGCGTATGCGATGTATAATGTAACTGGAAGAAATTAATATGGTTTGCTTTCTTTTACATCAATATATGTTTGCCATGTCAAGTGACAATTTAATAAAGGTGTTAAAACTGTTAGATGTCTGTATGGCTTGTGGGGAGACAGCAGGAGACAGTAATAGTCATCACAGGAAGAGTAGAGGATTGAATACCTCTGCAAAAAGAAAGGAAATTTAAAATTATGAACCCGAATGTCTTACATCAGATTATTGAATGACATGGCAAGATGGCTACACAATGATCAACAGCTTGGTTAGAGCTCTCCCAGAGTGAAAACAAACTGTGAAAGAAAGGAAATTTAAAATTATGAAACCTAATGTCTTACATCAGATTACTGAATGACATGGCAAGATGGCTTGGTTAGAGCTCTCCCAGAGTGAAAACAAACTGTGAAACAAAGCCAGTAAAAGTTTTCATGGTGGGTAACATTTAGTTACTGCCTAATAATTGCACTGGCTGGATGGCAGCAAAGAAGAAATTTGGGAAAAGGAATAAAATAGAAAGAAGAAAAGATTCTGTCTGGGAAGAATTTTTTAACTATTCAGCAAAAGTAGTTCAACTTTTAGCTTTAGTACAGGAGATGGCTTCCAGTAATTTAGAGGAAAAATAAACTAACTGCACTCAGATTATCAAAGTATGTGAAACACGGAAGGAATATATCAAGTCAAACAACAAATGTCTGAAAAAATAAAAGAAGCTCTAACTTGCTATTCATATAAACTGATAAAACTGCAAACACTAGAGGACAAAATGAAGAAAAGGCTGGCTGAGCATGAGGCTTCTCAAGAAGAGCTGTTTCAAAAATAGAAGACAGTTAGAAGACTAACAAACAAGACGAAACATGAAATTTTCTACTATAAACCGGAAGGAACTGTCAGCATATATTTTTATAAAAGAACAAAGAAGCAGCTGGACTGGTGTTCCATAGCAGGTTTTATTAATTGAGAGGGCACATGGTGTGTATGCACCAAGTCTGGCCATGAGAAAGCAGCTAAACTATGGTAGTAAAGATGCAATCATACTAACAGAAAGAGATGTTCCTGATAAACCGTGGGGAAAAATATTAAATCTTGCAGAAAGCAGTGTGTTTGTGGAAAATGACTATTTACTGTACAGCAAGCAGAAGAGAAGTAAGTTTATCCCAGCAATTAAGAGAATGTCGACAGGTAGGTGTGAGATTCAAGTTGCTGTATCTAGTTACCTTCAGAATATTTTCCCTACAGGATCAAAGATATTTTTAATGCAGAAAAGGCAAAGGAGGAAATAACAGAAGAGGCTAAGGAGGAAATACAGTTTAACCAACAAAGAATGAGCCATAAGCAGAAGGGAACTCTGCTTCTCTCTCTTCTGACAATAATAAAGCCAACAGAAAAGACTTTGCCTGTGAAACCTTTTCCATTGTGCAAAAGGAAAAATGCTTGAGAAAGAGAGAGAAAAGCATAAGAGGTGACTAGAAAAATCAGGAGTACCTTGGACAAGAGATATAGCTAGGGTGAGGTGAAGGGTGGAGCTGCCCCAGGTGCAAAGTTTTAAGGGGAGCAATCAGTTCGGTGCATTACCAGCACTTAACCAGTATTGCATCTACAGTCAGAACTGAAGCTCTGTAGTGCTCTTTCTTTGGTGCATTTTCAGCATTTAAGAAATGCTAGTGTTGTATTTGTGGTCGAAACTGGAGCACTTTAGCTTTTTGTTTGTGGCATATCTGTAGCAAATAGTTTGCTACAGTTTAAAAGACAAAAAGACAATTTGCTTTGATATTCAATATTAAGTTAGGGGTGCCAAACTGGTGGACAGCTAGTAATACTTCTGCCTTGGAATTGAACCAGAGACTGGTACTAAACTATAGAGATAATCAGGAAGACCAACAAAATTGTGAAATTAGTGAATAAATGGGATACTGTAAAGCATCAAACCAAATGGCTATAGGAAAAGACAAGTGTAATGTGCTTTGCAGGGAGGAGGAGGAGGAGGACTGGTATTCTCATGACTGGGTTAAACTGATTGGTAAACTGTAAAGCACATAAACCATTTTATGTTATTAATGTTTAGGAGGGCATTGAAAAGACAGTAGTAGTAACCAATCAAAACATTTTTGTTCTTATTAATTGTTATATAAAAATGTCATGGTGTAAATTGCATGTTTTATTGTAAAGCAGTTTTGTATAGTGTGCAAACAGGGGCATTTTAAATGTGAGATGGGAAAATCTTATCAGTGACTACTATATTTTAAAGATAATATAGCAAGAAAAGTACTTTATTCTTAGTTCTAAGGTATCTAGGTTTTACACTGTAATTGTAAGAAAGGCGCGAACTAAAGTCAATATAATGTTGTGATCCTGGGTTGCTGGGGATGAAAGCATGTACATATAGAATTAAGATAACAATTTCCCTCATTTCTACAGAGGTAGAAATATAAATTAATGTCCTTGATTTAAGCTACAAACAAATTTGTTTTTCAGCAAACAGACAAAGTATACAATGAAAATCATAGAAAATGTCAAGTAATTTCTTGCATTTGCAAATTCATTGGCTATGTTTTTTCCTATTAGCAAATGCTTTCAGTGGGAGACAAGAAGTTGACAGGTGGAAGCAATGACTTATGACAGATCTGAGCAGTGTTTTCTAGATTAAATTTATAAAGATTCTTTTGTGCATCTGCAGAGCTACTAGCTGTTTTTTCTAGAACTAGAACAGAACCTATTTTCAGTGGAGGCCAGGGGAGAAATGCTCCAGATGCATGTCTTTGGGGTGTGGGAGGAAACTGGAGTACCCAGAGGAAACTCGTGAATGCAGGGAGGACATGCAGACACTGCACAGAAGGCACCCCAGCTAAGAATCAACCCAGTGAACCTCTTGCTGTGAGGAAACAACATTAATCGCTGCACCGCTGCTTTTACGTGGAGATGAGAAGTCTGCACTTGCAAGCATTAATCATGAGAGGTCTGAACACTGCCTGCTGAGTAAAATGAACACGCTGTAGTGTAATTAACATTTAAAGGGAATTGGCAAGCAATTCAATGAAAAATAAACGAAGTTTGAAAGTGTGGGAAGTGAATAAGTTATACAAGTAGTTGCCTCTCCAGCAGCCTTGGTACTTTAATGCATTTAATATAACAGTGCATAATGTAATTTATTGTGCTACTGCACTTTTTCCTTACGGCTAAAAGTTCATTTTTGCTAGATGTATGCACGGTGCTTTTCACATGTGCAGAGAGGAGAGAGAAGAAAAGAACCAATAGCAATTAGTATATGTGGGAACACAGGCTCTAACATGCAACTTAGCTTGTTTACCCTTAATTGTAGAATAGATATTGTCTGCAGATGTAGCTGCCAATTTGGTGCAAATGACCCTATCTGTGAGGGTAAACTTCATTTTTTGAAAATATACATAGTTTTGTGCTTTTGTCATACATTAAAATGGTATGGGGATTCTAGAAATCCATTGTTACCCAGCACAGTCTTGAAAAATGCAACATAGGCTCACATGGAGATAAGAAGCAACTACATAAGTGATCAGCCTGCCAAACATTAATGTATAAATGTAAGCTAAAAGATGGAAATACACATTCAAAATAACTGTTTTGTATACTAGCTCAGAGTAACAGTTTTCTATCACAATGGCTATTCTATCCATACTATCATGGAATGTAAATGGTGTTACAGGTACAGATAAATGCAGAGAGTATTGCATTATATTACGGACTGCACAATTGGATAGGAATGAACAGATGAAAGGGTGGGCATTCAGCAGAATATCAGGGACAAAGGAAAGGGGAGTAATAATACTGATTGCTTGAGGAGGATCCAACAGTGATAGAAAAGGGAAAAAGTCAACAATTGTAGATTTGCTGTAGTAAGGTGTTAATGGCAGAGGAGTGGGATTATGCTGGCATGTTTAGCACTTTAAACTGCTATTATGGAGCTTAAGAAATTTTTTTCAGAGAAGTAATAAGCTTTCATTAGATATTATTTATGGGTGGAGACAGGAACCTGTTTTTTTAATACTGAGGATATTTCAAAGGGACTTAGAAAGGTAAGTGCAACAAAAGAGTATAATTATGAAGAAATATTTGAGAATGTTTGTACAGAAAATGTAAATTCAGCAGTACGAATATAGACAGAATTTACATATTTCTCTCATATAAAACAACTGGGCTTGACTACATAGAAAAAAGAAGTTATGTACTCACCATAACATTCCATCTGAGTAGTTATACTTCATTTTTCTGCAACCTGTGGGTATACGGATCCATATCGGATCTGAGCCGGCAACTTTTTTCTAGCATCTGCTCCAAGCTCCGAGCTCCTCCCCTTACCCATAATGCACTACCATCTCCTACCTTCCCTCACATTGAGTTTGCTGCAACTAAATACATAAGCAACTCAGCCCAATGAACCAAACCTGAATAGACAGGGCAAGGTCCGGGAGACGGAGGGAGGGAATGTTGCAGAAAAATGAAGTATAACTACCCAGATGGAACGTTATGGTGAGTACATAACTTCTTTATTTGAAGTAGTTAACTTCATTTTATCAGCAACCTGTGGGACAGAGCCCCCAGCTACTCCAATCCTGGGAGAACCCTATGGAAGGATATTCCTGAGCACCGCAGAGCAAAAGGATACTCTACCCCTAGAAATCAGATCTAATTTGTAATGGGAAATTAAGGTATGTGAATTGGCCCAGGTCGCTGCTGCATAAATGTCATCCAAAGGAACCCTAGACCAAAAGGCAGCAGAAGTTGCCATGGACCTGGTAGAGTGAGCTTTAACAATACCAGGAGGAGATAAACCTTTTGCTTTGTAGGCATGTGAAATGCAAAGAGTTATCCATCTGGCCAAAGAAACTTTAGAAATAGCTTTTCCCAGAAATGCTTTGGAAATGGAAACAAACAACTGGTCAGTCTTGCAGAATGATTTTGTTCTATGAAGATAAAAATGAAGCTGTCTATGAACATCTAACAAATGAAGTTTGTAATCACCTTTATTTCGGAAGTTAGGGAAGAAAACAGGCAGATTAATGGACTGGTTTATGTTTGCTTCAGATGCCACTTTGGGTAAGAAGGAAGGATTAGTACGGACAGAGACCCTATCCTTATGTAAGACCAAATAAGGAGGCATGGCATTTACAGCTTGAAGCTCAGAAACCCTCCTAGCAGATGTAATGGTGACTAGGAAAGCTGTCTTCCAGGATAAACATTTCAAATCCACCGAAGCTGCAGGTTTGAATGGAGGAACCACCAATGCCTGTAAGGCAAAGGTAAGGTCCCAAGGAGGCACTGAATCCTTGACAGGGGACGCAACAGAAAAGTACCTTTAAGAAAAGCCTTACACAGTCTAGAGGAGGCTAAGGTAATGTTGTCTTCACCAACATGAAAATTAGAAATGGCTGCCAATTGTACTTTCACTGTGGAGGAACTAGCTCCTTGCTGAAAAATGCCAGACAAGAAATCCAACACCGCTGGAACATGGGCTGTAAAGGGATCTAGTTTTCTCTGCGAGGTCCAAATGGAAAAATGCTTCCATTTACTGCGATAAAAGTTTCCTACTGGAATCTTTAAGAGAAGCCACCAGAATGGACTTTAGCAGGGATGAAAGACTGGGAGACCTGGCAATCAACGGAACTGGAGCAACCAAGCTGTCAGCTTGAGGCTGCCCAGGTCAGGCGGACGGGCCCCCGACAGATGGGAGATTAGATCCGGGCAGGTATCCAGAACCCATGATGAGACCAAAGGAATGGGAACCAAACCTGACGAGGCCAGAATGGGACAATGAGGATAACTTTGCACCGCAGTCAGCAAGCTTTCTGAAGAAATTTTGGAATGAGTGGCAATGGTGGATAAGCATACAGAAGCCCGGGGGCCAAGCATGGATTAGAACGCCTCTGGAGACTTCCCCTGGTGAGGGAATCATAGCAAAGAACTCACTGCACTTCGCGTTGGATGGAGATGCGAAGAGATCGCAGCAAGGCTGACCCAATGCACGGAAGATCTCCTCTGCTACTGACCGTTTCAGACCACTCGTACGGCATCAGAATAGCCCGACTCAATCTGTCCACTAAAATGTTGGAGCGCCCCGGGATATGCGTTGGTATCAGAAACCGACCAGTGGAAATCGCCCATGGCCTCACAACATAGGGGGTAGGATCTGGTTCCCCCCTGCCTGTTGATATACTAGACAACAGACATGTTGCCTGACTGAATTGCAATCAATCCAAGAGGAAGGACAGTGTGAAAGGCTTCCAATGCTAAAAGCACTGCCCTCATCTCTAGAACATGTATGTGCAACTTGGTCTCTGACTGGGACCACGTGCCTTGGCCTGTCCTTCCCAAATAGTGTCCCCCCCACCCGAGTTGGGAGGCATCCATGGTCACTGTGGCTTGGACTGGAGATGACATAAAGGGGTGTCCTTCTGATATCTCCAGTGAACCTAACCACCAAAGAAGGGACGTCCTGCAAACATGACTGATCCTGATCGAAAATTCCATGGGCAGGTCTAGCCAAGACCACTGAACAGCCACAGTCCATTGAAGAACCCACATATAAAGGCGCGCACAAGGGAGAATCGATATGGAGGCAGCCATGGAGCCCTGAGCTCAGAACCTTGCGCACCTTTGGAGACTTGAAGTTCGCTATCTGAGCTATGTGGCACCTGAGGTATAAGATCCTGTCTGGAGTTAAGAATACCTTCATCTGCAAAGTGTTTAGCCGTGCCCCAATGAAGTCTAGAACTTGTACTTGTTGCAATTGGGATTTCTGAACATTGACTAATTCCCAGTAGATCTGCAAACCGAATTAAGTAATCGCGGGCCAGACACAGGTGATGCTTGTTGGGCGCAGTGAAGAACCAGTCATCCAGGTAAGGAAACATCTGAATACCCTGAAGCCTCAGGTGAGCCGCTACAACTGCCATTACCTTGGTGAACACCCTGGGGGCTGTGGTGAGACCGAAGGGTAGGGCTCTGAACTGAAAATGACTGGCTCCCAGCCGGAAGCGCAGAAACCTCTTGGAGATTCTGTGTATTTTGATGTGGTAGTAAGCATCCTGGAGGTCTAACGAGCACATCCAGTCACACTCTCAGAGATAAGGTAGAATGGACTGTAGGGTGACCATCTGGAATTTCTGTTTGGCTATAGGCAGGTTCAACGTTGACAGGTCTAGAATGAGCCTGAGGTCCCCCGTCTTTTTTGGCACTAAAATGAACCTTGAGTAGACGCCTGATCTGGACTGATCAGGGGGACCTGTTCGATGGCTCGTTTGAGAAGCAGCTTTGAAACTTCTAGAGCTGTGAGCGGGTGGAACATCCAGGAGGTGTTTCGGAATATTTGGAGGGGCAACAAATGGGATAGTGTAACCTCTGGATATGATCTGTAACACCCAGCGATCTGTCGTAATGGACTCCCATGACGCTGGGTGTAAGGACAATCTTCCCCTGACTGCCTCCAGAGTAGGACAGCTGAGCAACCCCTCAGGGCTGCTGACCGGGTCTATCAGAAAAGGGTTACCTAGACCCAAAATTCCTGGGACCCCCTCTACCTCTGGGTCAGCGTCGATCCTGTCCCCCTCTACCTCTAGAGGAATAATTGTCCTGAGAATCCTGGGAAAACAGAGATTTTCAGAACCACATCTTCTTCTGCCCTCTTTGATTCCTAGAGAAGGACCACTGAGGGTTAGAGAAGCGGATCCCGATGGCAAAGTCTTCCCATCCTTTTCGCTCTGGACAAGTGTGTCACGTACTGTCTTCCCAAAAAGGGAAGAACCGTTGTAGGGAGCGTGTATAAACGATGCCTTGAAAGGGTCCGCGAACTGACAACCTGAGGCAGGCATGACGCCTCATGGCTATGCCTGTCCCAGCTGCCTTAACTGCTCCTTCCGTGATATGGGAAAGGTGTCGCATAGACATGTTTGAGACGGACTTGAGTAGACATTTCCGCAGAGAACAACGGTTTGTCCTGCGGCGATAAGGACTCTGGGGCGACTCAGCAAATTCCGAAGCAAGGTCTCACTGAAGCCGAATCACATGTGCCAAATAGTTCAGAACATGGATTGAAAAGGTCACTGATGAAGAGACGTGCTTCCCAAACCTATCCACTGACCTGGACTCCTTGTCTGGAGGGTGGACTGAGGAACTCTCCTGTGCTAGTTCCTTCTTGGTGGCCGCTGCAACCAGCATAGCATCAACTGGGGCTCCTTTTGACCAAGGTTGTCTGTCAGTCGAGGGAGTTAAAATTTTGTCAGGACATTTGGGGATGGGCTCTACAGTGTCAGGCTCCTTCCATGCCCGCGTGGTGATAAGGTCCACCAAGGGGTCCACTGGTGGGGACACCCAGGAAGTAGATGGGCCCATGCCACAGTCCTCCAGGAACACTGACTCATCCCCAGAAGGTTTTGGGGCTGACCAACCTCCCCTCTGGTGGAGGATCTCCATGATTTCTCCGAAGGAGACGTCTTCGGGAGGTGACCTGGGGGAACCTTCTTCATCTAAATCAGTGTCCATAGTGAGGGACTCGGGGGAGTCCAAGTGCCTCCTTTTGCACTTGCGCTTATAGTGTCCCTCTTCAGTGGGACTCTGAAAAGAGGATTCGTGAGCCGCAGTGGGTTCCTCAGGGAAAGTAACCTGGGGATCCTCTGGCACGGGCTGTCCCTGAGACAGAATGAAGGGAGTCGTCACCAAATCCAGTGGGGCCTGGGTGGAATCCAAGGGGATGGGCTAGGGTCTGAATCCCTGGCTAAGAACCCTCTCCACCACTTCGAAGGCTGAGGGAGACAGGACCTCCTTGGCACCCAGCAAGGAAGATGCCCTTCCCGGATCCAAAGCGGGGACCGGAGCCGAAGCAAGGGTAGCCTGAGGTCCAAGGAAACCGGTCGGACCCAAAAAGGGTGGAGTCGAAGAATCCATTCCCTCGGGTCCGACTCCCTGTCCGCGGCTCCGAGAGTCACTTGGAGCCGAACAAGTCGGATCCGAGGAACTCAAGGTAACAGCTGGAGTCGAGGTTGGAGGAACCATTGGTGCCGAGCTACCAGCTCCGAAAATCCTCAGATCCAAGAGCCCCGAAACCGAACCACGGATCGGGGAAGGACAGATGGGGCGGAAAAAGGGCATGGAGGTCCCCCCTCCAGAGGGAGAAGGGCCTGGCTAAGACTCCCATCTGTATTTGGGTCTGAATGAATCTCCGCATCATCCTGTCCATGTCCAAGTCCGATAAGCTCGGAGTCGATCGCGAAGAGGCCACTGACTCGGATCTGTCTGGTCTGCGCAATGACGAGGAGGAAGGCCCTGGGTCCAAATGTTCCAACGACTCCGGTGAGAAACGAGGAGACCGGAGCCGTGGAGAAACTGGTCTCATGGCCTTAGAAGAGGGACTAAGAAAGAGCTCCCTGTCCTGGGATCTCTTGCGAGGTCTGTCCTTTCTCTTGTACCTATACTCTTTGCGCCTTTCTCTGTCCTTTTCCTTATCAGCCATGCTGACTGTAGATTAGTCTTTATTAGGCCCAGCACCAGAAGAAGAAGGAGTTTGAGTCCCTGTCTGGGTGGGAGGTTGAGCACTAGGTACCGAGGCCGTGCCAGATTCCAGCATGGATGCGGGGAGAAGGCCTTTGGCTACTAGTTTGGCCTTCCGATCCCGGAGGGCCCTACGATTGAACCCGGTGCAGATAGCACACTGAGTGGACAAATGTGCTACTCCCAAGCAAATCGCACACAGAGTGTGACCATCAGCCGGGGAGAGCTCATGGCCACACTCTCTATATTTCTTGAACACAGATTTTGGCTGATCAGCCATGGTCCTGCACCCAAAAGAAAACACTACCTACCAGAAAAATACACACAAACTCAGGTAAGGGAAGGGCAGGCCTAACAACTACTCTACCGAGTTTAGCAAAACTTTTTTGTTTTTTTTTTAAACCGACAAACAAGCGATACACTAAAAGGGGAGGAAGGGAAATAATCACTCAGACACACAAAGAAACTAAGTATTAATAACACTTACTTATCCCTAAGCTCAGAGCAAAGGAGACCATGATGCATACTACTGGCGCGACAAATGAGATCTGAGGGAAGGTAGGAGATGGTAGTGCATTATGGGTAAGGGGAGGAGCTCGGAGCTTGGAGCAGATGCTAGAAAAAAAGTTGCTGGCTCAGATCAGATACGGATCCGTATACCCACAGGTTGCAGAAAAATGAAGTTAACTACTTCAGATTTATAATTCACAAGAGCAGGTACACTTAATTGAAAACATTGACACATCCAGTAACTATTTCAGATCATGCACCAGTAAAATCTAAGATAAGGATTCAGGGTAATGAAGTAAAAATGAGACACTGGCATTTTCCTACATATCTGTTAAAGAGAGGAACGTAAGGAATGGGTAGGAGAAATGTTTCAAGAGTTATTAGGGAAGATAGAAATATCTTTAAAAGGATAGCTAAAAATAGGGACAAAATAAAAATCGAGTTTAAAAATGATAGAAATAAGAGGAAACAATGGGATATGGGGAGTGTAATACAAATTATTTAAAAAGGCTGACAAAGGTTAAAATATTGCAGAATATGGGGAATCTCGGAAAACAAGAAAAGGAATAACTTTAATAACTTCAAAAATGGAAATAAGGGATTATTTAGATGTTAAGCATGGGTTTAGAAAGATTGCTGTTAAGCAATTTTTTTATGATAACTCCACAGCACAAAATCATTTATTAGGCAACAAAAGGTGAAAGAGGCTGTCGCCAAACTTAGGGAGCCTTCAACAATTAAATAGCCAGAGATCCTATAGTAGTAGTATTACAGAAATTTTGGAAATTTTATGAACATTTGTATAATGTAGAGGAATGGATAAACAGAGAAAAGGCACACATGAAAATGTTTACATGTAATGTTTACTTAATTATGCCAAGGATAGAGGAAGATGAGGCTCAATAATTAAGAGGAGATGAGATAAAAATGATGTGTAATCAACAGGAAAGCCTCTAGGAAAAGACAGTATTCTTGTGAAAATATGGAAGCTGAGAGGGAAGAAAGTGATAAAGAGCTGGAAGGTTTTGCTTAAAAGTGTTTGAAAAGGGGAAGGAGTACTGCCATCTTGGAAGAAAGCTGTGGCGGCTGTATTACCCAACGAGGGTGAAGACCCTACAGATTCAGCTTCATATAGCCTCATTTAAATTTTAAATCATGATTATAAAGTATTTGTGTCTAAACTGATAACAGAATTGCAAGGGTGTTTTGTGGAGGAGAAGCAAACAATTGACAACATTAACAGAACAAGGATGATCCAGAGAGAAGCAGAATGTAAGAAATACTGCTAATGTAGGTGGGTCTTGATGCACAGAAATCATTCATTACAGTCAAGCTGGGATTTTATGAGTAAGGCATTGACAGCATTTGCATTCCCTGATAGAACAGTATGGCTGATTGCGCTATATTAAGGGTCAAAAGGAAGAATTAATTTGAGAGAAGTTCACTGACAAGCTGTATTTGAACCGAGGTATGAGGCAGGTGTGTCCTCATGCCCCTTTATTATTGCTTTATATTTCGATCCACTCGCAAAGAAAATAAAATAATTGCAAATTCAATGATATAAGTAGTATAGCAATCAAGAAAAGATAGCTTTATTTGCACATTTTATGCAGAAAAGGATATGTTGGTGTTATTGAACATTTTCAGACTGTTTCATATCTTTTTTGGGATATAAAATTAATGAAGATATAACTAAAGCTATAGCAGTAAACTAAGTACCCACACATTTATTGCTTCAGCTATGCATATATTTGTGGGGACATGACAAGATGAAGTATTTAGGTGTATTGATTAAAACTAATTCTGTTATGGTAACTAAAGGAAGAGACTAAACAAAATTAATACAAAAACTGAAAAACTGGAAGATCTTGATTATGGATATGGAATAGTGAGATACAAGTAGTAAAATATTTTAGTTCCTTTAGTTTTACATACAGTCAGGAATTTTTTTTAATCAGAGGCGAGGTTGTGGTCCATAATTGATAAAAAAAGTTGAGGGAATTTATTTGGGAGGGGAAAACAGCAAGAGTCAAGTGGATAAGATGATTCTCCCTTTAGAACAAGGTGGCTTAGGACTACCTGATTTGAAGAGACACTTTACAGATATGTCGTTAAGGTTCGTATCCATAAAATAACACAAGCAGATACAGAAGGATATAAATGAAAGTGGAAAAGGATAATGATGAAACAGTGAGGCAGTTTGAGAAATAAGGAGGGGGTAGAAATGGGATTTAAAAAATATGTTTTATTCCTTCATGACACAACTTAGACCTTAGAGAGGTTCCAGTGTACCTCAACAAATAAGGTCTGTCATAATCAAATAGAGTTGTATAAAATCTTACCACAACAGTAGATGTCCTGCTCCTCACTGTTGCAATATTCTTTATAAGGGCAGCTCAACATCTGGCCAGTATACCAAAGCCTTTAGGTTGTAATGAGTACACCATATGTCACACACATGCTCCTTGTGCATGGTGTAGAGCATAAAGGTGATGACCAAATGAACTATCCTCAGAACTGTAAAGCCCCATTAGGAACAACAGTCCAAGGATACTGGCAGGTGACAAGCACATCCAGAAGGAGAAAGGACCAGGAGAAGGAGAGAGAGAGTGAATACTGCAACAATGAAGAGAACATCTACTGTTATGCTAAGATTTTACACACCTGTACTATGTCCTTCCATATCACTGTTGCAGTATTCTTTACAACAGGGAGAGTAAAATAGCTCCAGAAGAAGACTAGCAAGAGAACGGATCAGCACAGCCCTTTAGGAAACCATAAAGAATGGTTCTGGCAAAGCAGGCTCTGGCCCTACAAATCATATCCAACTTACAGTGTTTAGTAAAGGTATGCATAGAAGGTAAAGTAGCTGCTTCAAGAATACAATTAGTATCCAAACCCTTGAAAAAAAACACCAGAAGGCAGCACAGCCATAGTACAATGAGCCTTAACAGAAGAAGGAAGGCTCTTTCCATGAAAATAATAGCAAATATAAATAGCTTTAGATATCCAAGAAGAAAAGGCTTGCTTGGAAATAGCCAAGCCTAAAGACCTAGGTTGAAAAGAAACAAAATGCTATTAAGACTTATGAAAAGCTTTAGTCTTATTCAAATAATATCCGAGTTGTCTATGCAAATGCAAGGTGAGCAAAACCTTCTCACGAACAGACTGCAAAAAAAGGGGAAAAGTGGGCAAATTAATAGACTGATTAAGATAACTCATTAACCACCTTGGGCATAAAAGAAGGATTAGTATGAAGGGACACCCTGTCCTTTTGAAAAACTAAAAAAGGAGGAACAGCCATAAGGTCATGCAGCTCAAGACACTCGTCTGGCAGTGGTAAGGGCCAAAAGAAGAGCAGTCTTCCAAGAAGAATGCTTTAAGGAACTGCTGAGTCAATTATTCTAAAACAAAATTAAGGTCCCAGGAAGGAGGGACAGGCTTCCTGGAAGGCCTAATGTGAAGGACGCTTTTAAGAAACTGTTTGGCCTCAAATCTAAAGGCTAAAAGGGAGTCAAAGGCAGATAAGTAGAAACAGCTCATATAATGTTCCATCTGTGTTGTCCATTTTCATTCTTCCTCAACTTATGGGTTTAGTTGCAATCCCTCAGATCTGACTCGGCCATTGCTAAAACTTGTGGCAATCAAAAACTCTCAAACTTCTCTCTTACCCACAATGCACCAACCTTAAGTACCTCAGATCTTGTTTGCAGACTTTAGCAGAAAGAAATATTAGTCATCATATACTGAGTAGCTCAATGTCAGGGAAGTGACACCCTTAACCAGTTACTTCATCCAGCGTTTTTTTTATGGCTGGGGGTTGGAAAGAGGGGAGTTAACTCATTAACCCCGACTACCGTCTCCTAGCACCTCTGTGGTTACAACCGAGCACGCTAGGAGATGTGTGGAATTCTCTGCCATTACCCCCCCCCCCCCCCCCCCCCGAGTGCCTTATACAGGCACAACTAACTTTCTGATCTTATTTCAGATTCACGTTGTGAAAACCAAGTTGAAAAAGTAACTGAACTTTGTCAGTCACCTTCTCATCTTAGCTTTCACATTGCAGTAACCACATGTTTACATTTAATATTTGTGAGTAAATCGGCTTTTATTCACAGTAAGCCGATTCTGCCTGGATGCCAGGAAGCAAGTGGTGGCAGCCAATCAGCCACCACTTCCATAACACCTCCACCTCCAGACGTGTTACCATTGTTCTTTTTGGAATAAATACAGGGGTCCAGCATCTAATATCCCCTTTTTGTTCCTAGTAACTGAATAATGTGCATCTGTTGCTGCAGGATCCCTCCAGTTCCTATCTGCTCTTCGGAGCGGTCTGTGAACTATTCCAGCTGATCTGACGTGTTTTATCTTCTGGTGAGTTAGTGTTTTATTTTTTAATCTTTGCAGTAGGCAATGATTTGAAACATTATGTAATATGTAGGGGAAAACATTTTGTCAAGCATCTACACTATTGTGTTTAATCCTCTGCAGCATCTCTAGTTTACCATCATTTGCATGATGTGTGTTGGCAAGGAACGAACGCGCTTATCACTGCTTGCAGTTCTGAGTCAAACTCCTAAACGTAGACTCCAATATGTTGCACGCAAATCCACTATCAAACTTTCTGTAACGGTCATTAGTTTGCAAGGGGGAGTGGGTAGAGGTGAGAGAATCACATCTGACCTTTCGATGACATTTTACCTTACCTGTTGTATCTTCCGGTGAGTTTGTGTTTTTTGTTTTTTTTAATCTTTGTGGCAGGCAAGGATTTTTAAAAGTTAATCTTTTATATATGATAACATTCTGTCAAGAAAGCACATTATTCGTCTGTAGCATCTGTACTTTAGCTTAATCGTTTCCATGATGTGTGACCAACGCGCTTTATCACTCTGCTTGTGGATTATTCCCGTGTAAGAAAAGCCGTTTTTTTCTGGTGTGTCTTTTCATACGCCTGGATCAAAATGGTCTCAATGCAAATAAGGTGCAGCAAGTTGAAAAACTGCAAAAAATGACTAAGCATTGAAACTGTCCTCCAAAAAATCAGTTTGCACTCTGAGTTAAGAGTGGATATTAGTCAAGAACATATCTTAGTGCTTACAATGTATAATCGCTACAAAAGAGAATAGACGAGCATACTTTTTCCAGGAGGGGGTTCTTTTACATAAACAATCAGTGCTGCAAATGAAGTTTCCATCAGTAATAATCACTGCAAAAACATTCAGGATTCAAGTTTTACAACTTGGGAAATACTGGAATGCTAAGTTAATAAAGCACTGCCTTTTCTGCCTTTTTACATGTTTCATCTATTTGAAGGTCTAGGGCGACACTGAAGTCCCCTCCAATCAACATAATTGTGTTTCATTGAAAATTATCTTCCATTGAAAACATCTTCTACCGCAACAGACCTGAGGCAAGAGTAATAGAAAGACAAGAGTCATCTTCCAACTTATAATATTGCTGTATGTAGAGGGCTGTACCTGTTATAAGTAGAAATTCCTGGTATAGAAGAAGTAAACAGGGTGGTTCTTCCTTTATCATTGCCCAAGGCAATAGTCAAGCCCTCCATATTGTTTGCGCCTCATCCCCTTTATTTCACTTCCCTGTAGGGGATTTGCTAGGGGATGCCATGTTTAACCTTTCCATTCTTCTTTCATCCCTTAGATTATTATCCATTTTCCCAGCCTCTTTATCCATTGGTTTGGAAGCATGATGCATTAAATGATCATTCCAATAGGTCTGAACTTCTTTACGGTTTAGAACATTCAAAGTGTTGCCATCTAAGTTAATGTACAAAACAGCTAAAAACTTTAGATGGCATTTACTTCCAATCTCTTTCACCATTCTGATGACAGCAGCCATTGATTTATGCTTCAGGAAAAGAGCTTTGCTGTAGTCAGGGACAGCTCTCTCACTTTTCTCTGCAAGTCAAACTTCAAAACCCTGGTCTCAGGCTTTATAAATTATACATCCTTGATCATTATAATCCAGAAAAAAAGAGGAATTATAGGCCTAGGAACATTTTTGGGAGGATTCTTGTCATTATCCTGTGGACCCTTTCCAAGACCAGGGAATGGAGTAATTGCAGTGCCTCTTGGTTAATTGTTTCATGAAGGTCAGCAGGTCACTATCTTCTTTTCCCTCTGATATTCCAGTAAAATGCAGGTTGTTCTCATGACTGCAGTTCTCGAAGCCATCTAGTTTACATTCCAAAACTAAGGATTTATTTTGTAGTTCCATTATTAGGGTACTGTGGAATTTCAAGTTTATTTTTGGCTGATAACTCCTTGCCCTGCTTTGCAATTGCTGCAGCAATGTCTTGGACGTACTACTGCAGGGGTCATGTGGCAAATGTTTTGTTTTGGTGCTTGTACATACTTGGACATAGTACTGAAGGGGTCTCGTGGCAACTGTTTCCTTTTGGTTCTTGTGCATACATGGATATACTACTTAAGGGGTCACGTGGCAAATGTTTCATTTTGGTGCTTGTGCATACTTGACAGGACTAATTTTGTAAATTCCACTCAGTTTATTTAGTTGTGATAGCAGCAAGTATTTTTTTACAGGTAGAATTAAGGAAAATGTGGTTTATGTATGGTAAATAGCAGCTAACATATCCGGAGATGTTTCATTTTGGTTCTTGTGGATACTTGGACATACTACTCAAGGGGTCACATTGCAAATGTTTTGTTTTGGTGCTTGTACATACTTGGACATACTACTAAAGGGGTCTCGTGGCAACTGCTTCATTTGGGTGCTTGTGCATACTTGGACATACTAATACAGGGGTCACGTGGCAAATGTCTCATTTTAAAGCTTGTGTATACCCTGATATACTAATGAAGGGGCCATTGTGGGGAATGTTTCATTTTGGTTTTTGTGCATAATGCAAGAAAATATTATTAAAAATAAACTAAAACAGAAATTCTGCTTTACTACATGTCACATTCTTTTCAATGAAAAAAAACAAATAATTATAGTAGCTAGCTTAAAGTAATGCCATTCAAGCCCTTCTGTAGCTCTTTCCTATAATGCAACAGCCTTATTTTCCATTTCTTAGATGGTGGCTGGGGTGCCATCTGTGCGGAGTCTGCATGCCCTCCCTGTGGTTGTGTGGGTTTTCTCTGGCTGCTTCAATTACCTACCACATCCCAAAGACATGCTGTAGATGGAGTGGACGCTCTAGATTGGCCTTAGGTGTGAGTGTGTGTGCCCCTTCTGTGGAAGGTTGGGCAGTGGGCTGGCAAATCAGCACCATAAAACTCCACTGCCAATCGTTCTGTGGACTGCTGTTCTGCTGTGGCGAACCCTAGCCGGGATAAGCTGAAAGGAGATGTTGATGATTCTGAGGAAATTATTGCATGAGGTTATCTAGGTAGTCTTTGTCAAATCAGGAAAAAAATAAGCCTAGGGTTTTAGAAAGGCTAATAGGAAGCCTTATGTCAGAATGTTCCCACATCCTATTCAGAGGCTGGTGTACTGCAGGGGTTTTCATCTCACAGGGGGCTTCACCACAGAGATCACTCTTGGGGATAAAGATACATGCTGATACTGTAGTCCAAGAGATTGGCTAATATTAATATTAATTAGCAATGTACTCCCCCAAGAAGCTTGTGGCCAGGATTCTGGCAGACAATTTTAAAAATGCTGCATTTTATTATCCTTCCTGTATTTATTTAGCTCTGTTAAATCATTAAACAAGGTGCTTAGGCAAACCATCAGAGGGTGCAAAGCCAGTTATGAATTTAGAGTACATACCAGTGCTAAGCATAATGACAAGGCTTTCTTCAGCTACATTATGAAACTCCAAAATAATGCTCATCTCCAGTGCTATAACCCACTCTGACTCTGAAACCACAGCTAATGTCCTTTCAGACAACTTTAGCTGCAACTTCATGCCCCATAAAAGTCTTAGTCCCATTTCCTCCCTTAATGTCCCCCCAAAACCACCCTAGATCAAGACACATCACTGCTCTCAAAAAAAAAAAAAAAACTAGTTGCATAGATCTCAATAGTCCAGGTGGTCTGTTTATAAAGCATTACATATTCTACCCCTTCTAAAGCTCTTTAACCTTAGTCTCTTCACCATCTATGTACCTGAAATTTGGAGAACTACAATAGTGCCTCTCCTCAAAGGTGGTCCCATAACAGATCCACTGAAAGTATAAGCCACTTAGTCTTACTTGAATTTTCTGTAAAGCAATGGAAAGCACTGCTGCTGAGCTAATTAATAATGGCACAAGCAAACCCAAAACCTTGAGCCTAAACAATTCGGATTTGTAAAAGGCAGGTCATGTAATCTCAAACATTTCTTTGACAATGTCATAGAAGCTTTACACAAGGGCCAGACTTCCATATTAACTCCACTGACATAGCCAAGATTTTGATCCTACTCCCTAGTCTAACACCATAGGTACTCTATCCAGTCTTAGTGTTAACCATTTTGTTGTCCTATGGACAGCAAATAAGCTTGCAGAAAGAACTCGCATTATAAAGGTAAGCTGCATTTCCTCTAGCTACAAATAATTCATTAATGGTGTTCACAGGCTCAGTCTTGGGTTTTCTCTTATTTGGTATTTACTTCCCATAAATTAAACCAGGTATCCAGGGTCTTTGACTAGCCAAGTTTGTGAGAGACTGGAAATTAGAGACAGCTGTCAACCCCTACTATGATGCCCATATTCTCCAGTAGGGACTGGATCACAGCAATGCCTGGTTTGTCAGCCATGGACACAACCTAAATTCCAAGTAGTGCAGTATAGTTATTTTTGGTAAAGCCCCGAATTTTAACACTAAAGCCCCGATTCCATAATATTTTCATGTCACTATCACTCACCTCATCAAAATTTATTAGAAACATGGTTATCTACAGAAAGAAAACCCTCCTTTGACTACAATGTCTTGGTGGTAATTAAGAGGTCCTTCTGCCTTGCAGAGCTTATCACAGTATCTCATCAAGGTCAAAGGACAGCCTTGCCTCTTTGCAATCTTCTCTCATTAAACTCATTACCGAATACAAGGCCCCTTTTGGAATATGCCTATCTGAGCAACTTGTACAACTTGAAAAGTCAAACATTCTTAACTAAAATGACCTCTAGCTTAAGGCACTTAAGCTTCCCTGACAGATTCAAATTCCTTTCCCTCTACTTTGTTTTATGCAGATTCTTGACAAGTGACCTATCTTTAGCACATCACACAACGAAAGACCCTGTACTTTTTGACCTTCTCTACCTTCATACAACAAACAGTTTAACAAATTCATGATCCCGGGATCTAAAGTGGGAGCTAGTCAATTCATCAATGACAATTACTGTGACTTGACTGCCTATTCATTCAAATCAAGCTTGCTCAAAACCACTTTCTGAGACCACTGATGTTGCACTTTTTCCCCAACTGTTGTGCAGCTCTGAAGTTATATACATCGGGGGGGGGGGGGGGGGTATGTTGAGGCAAAAAAAAAAATGCTTCTTTATCACTGAATGTTTTCAGATAGTTTGATTTGCAGAAATGACACTTTCAAAGATTGCCATTGGCAAATCAACATGGAGCCCTTAAACCTCAACTGGAAGATTAACACCTATTGGTGAGACAGATTTCCTACCCAATGTATCCACCACCTTTGGAATGGACTCCTTGTACACATCAAACTTTTCTTACTGCCTTCAAATATAGGTTTGGAACAGATTCCCACTGCACATCAAACAGATCACTTTCCTTATTACCTTCAAAGCAAATCTTGACCAGTAGATGAGCAACCACACATTTATTTCTGGCATTCATGCTTTAGCCTACTCTTATCACCACATTTATCTAGGAATTTGTACCACTAAATTCGGGATCATATACCCCTTTACCAATCCATTTATTCAAGGACCATTCAAAAGTGTCCTTACTCTCAGCCTTATCGGGCAAAAGGTTCCATACTTATGTAAATAGCCTTTTTGTTTTACATTTGTCCTTCATATGGGCTATACAGCAAGGCTCAAATGACTCCTAGTTGAATAGAGGTGAGTCAAACTCAGCTCACAACATAGTAGAGGTAAGTCAATACTTTGACACGTATGCATTAAAATCAAATTACCGCTTGCTAACATATAATGAAATTAAGAAGTGTGATAACTTATGGAATAATTCCCTATATTTGAAATACTTAACAAGTAGTTATCTGCCTAGTGAAACTACTCTATGTTCCAATTTATGTATCTGAATGTCAGTAAATACACAATGCTAAGTCATATTCAATGTGTGGTTTTATTACAGCCTTAAATATTGGAATCAGAGCCTTCCCTACTAGAGTACATAGCAGATTCTTCATGGTAGAACATTTCTTAATTACAAAACTGATATTCTCGTCAAAAGGCTAATTGATAAGCTATTATCAAATCACAATACTCAAACCTTTTATCGTTAAAGCTTGGGGTTTAATACAATCATCTAAGGTATATGTGTAGCTGGGGTTGCATTTAACAAATGGAATTATTTCTTTACTGGAGAATACACAACTGGAAAGTGGACATTACTTCTGCAGTTTTTATGCAGGTGACTAACTTGGTAGGGAATTAAGCAATCCTAACTGGGGGTTGAATATGCAACAATGCCCATACCCATCACAACATGCAATTGATGGATTTACTATGAATATTCATTAATAAAAAAGTTTCCATTATGCTTGTTGGAAATGACTCATATACAGCAATTACTCAGACTGATGAATTTATGAAAAAGTGCGACTTAAAAGTGTTTTTGCATGTGGGGAACCCACTCTGTACCTCTCCCCAAACTGAGTTAATCTTACTCCAAAGTTGTTGAACCTCAGAGAAAAAGTGATCACGGACAGGCCAATATATCATCTGTATCTCTCTCTCAGGTGCACTATCCTCGGTCCACCAAGAACTCACCACCTCATTCTACAAAGACAAGAGCAACTAATCTCCAAAGTCAATGCAACTCAAGGCAGCATACTTGAACAAATGTGGACTGACCTCATGAGAAGAACCACAAGTAAGTCCTTCTTCAAGTGTGGCAGGCAGACATCTGCTCCAACTTCCCCAATGTTAACACACAGTAGTATACACGTAGCTGTGAAATCACTTCCAGACCTCTTCCAGACAATGCCATACTACTGCAGAAACTCACACCCTGCCCTGAGGAAGAACAGATGGTGTCACCCAATCAATCCTCTCTTCACCCCCAACACACACACACACACACACACACACACACACACACACACACACACACACACACACACACACACACACACACACACACACACACACACACACACACACACACACACACACACACAGAGTCCTCTGCACCACAGTTCATGGATGTATATTAGAATGTCACAATTTATTACCAGAATGGCAATTGTTTCCATAACTGTAGACCATGATCACTGTTTTTTTGTTTCCTTTAAAGTCAGTGGTTTGCATTCACCTGTTACAATACCTAGCTTTATCTGTCCATCTAAACTGTACCCACCCCTTCAATAATGTGTCTAGAAAAAATATAATTACAAGTAAAAAAAAGAACATCTGGCTTTGGCTTATTCTCAGTTTCACAGTGATCCTAATTAAAAAAAAAATCAAGTCCAAATGCTAGATACAATGCTTTCCTATGCAGATAAATCATGAGAGTTTTAGCTCAAGGTACAGCAGTAGGATAATTATAGCTGCCAATGTTTATTTGCATCTTTGTATAGGTTAAACAGGATCAACTCATATCTATTAAAATAGTAAACTAAAAACAGGGAAACTATTAATAATGGAAGACTTAACCATTAGTATAGTAGATCATATTCATTACCTCTTAAAAGCCAATCTCAGTTCTTTCTAAACACCTGGACTAAGGGCATGATCTGAGAGAGGACATACAAGCAAACATACAAACATGATTCCTGCTTTAATTCCATTGAACTATGGTGCATAACACTTGCAGCAAAATGGATACAAATACATCTGAATCAGTCCTTAACATGTCAACCTAAGTCATTTACATTATCCCTGCGATCACTCTGAAACATATTTCTTTTTTGTTATTGCTAAAATTCTGTAATAAATTTCTTTCCAAATTATGGATAATAATTAGCAATCCCTTAAGGATTATGATCCTTGTTTATGGAGAAATTTGGAGAAACACAAATTCACATCTGCAATACTAACATATCATGAGGCATATAAAAGTGCATTTTGTATAGTTAGAGCAGAATTTGGAATAATTACAAACTATTGTTGTTAGAGCCATAAATGAATCCTACTCAAGATTGCTTAATCACCACAACTAATGAAATTCAGAAAGGCAATACCGGTTGCAAATATTTCAAATATTAAAAATAAATGACAGTATCTTATAGATCGATCCATAAAGCATAATTCCTTTTCAATGAAGTTGATGTAAATTCTTTAGAGAAAATGGCTACACTCTTTAAAAGGCTTAAAGTTATAAAATTGTAAAAATGCTTACAGTCCCTCAACCTATTTGATGTTTAACTCTTCTTATTCCTGGCTCCTCTTAGCCTCTAGGCATCTCTCTCTAAT
This sequence comes from Protopterus annectens, assembly GCF_019279795.1. NCBI lineage: Eukaryota > Metazoa > Chordata > Ceratodontiformes > Protopteridae > Protopterus > Protopterus annectens. Next base: position 381,163,649 of record NC_056747.1, on the reverse strand, counting down.
TTTTTTCTTTACTCACTTCTATTTGATTTTTTTTAAGGAAATTAAATTTTAAACCTTTATGAACCAATTTCATGTAGCCACGCTGTATTGCAACTTATAACAAACTTATAAAAACCTAAGGTAAACCTGCTGCTTTATTAGAAATGTAAAAGAACTGCACGATATTTTACTGTACAAAACTATACAATAATTACAGATGACCTTTCTGAAGGTTTGCAACTATGTAAACCTAACAATCTACTGTATTTGAAGTATATGATTTTACACTATTGCCTCTGAGCCTGAGTTGCAGCTGAAAAGGGTCTCTGGACCAGTCCACCTACCTGGTTATCAAATAAATTCATAAAAATTAAACAGCAATGGTTCTTGAAAAATTAAAAATTCAGTTTTCTTTACGGTCCCCTCTGGTTTATAAACACTTAGTCAGATGTTTAAAGTTGACTGCTCTGAAAAATCATACCAAAGTTATTAACTATTGAAACTAAGAATTTGGAAACTACCTCTGACACTTATACCAATAGGTTTACCTATAAGTCTTTCTTTCAAGTCCTTATATTTCAATAAAAACAGATTCAGTTCAAATATCTCAATTACATTTTCCTAACAGCAAAAATACAGACACTGTACTTCAAGATCAGGTTGAAATACTGGTTCACACTGTTACATGGCCAAAACTGCAACTGTGCATTAGATCTCAAAGAAATGGAAATTTCTTGGACAAAGGTGTGTTCACCATTTAGATCACTGTGGTATTCCAGTTAAATTATGTTAAAATTACCACTTTTCACAGTGAATATGCCTTTAAATTAAGTTAATAATGTTTTATCCTCTAAGAATATCCCCAGTTTAAGGCATTACTCTTGGAACAAGGTTTTTGCCAAACTCAAAAAATTCTAAATTTCTGCTGATCATAAAGGCCACAATGACACAGAGACAAACTCATTAAGAATATAAATGCACACGTTAAAAATTCTTTATATCAACATTAACTCAATCCAATAAAGTGAGTTTATTTGGCTGGGGGAGCAAACGGAAGACAATGGCTTTCAAATGAATTATCAAAAATTTCATGATCACTGTAAGCGCAATCATGAAACATTGCAAACACTTAGCCACAAACAATAATCATGATGAAAGGCATTACTAAAAATTTTTTTTTTTTTTGTACGTGGGAAAGCCCCCACTGCACCTCTACTTCCCCTCCTATTCATATAAACCATCTATGAAGTTTCTGTATCTCATTAAAATAGAAATCCCTGGTATAACGCAATCTTAATCTTTAAAGTGCAATTCATAAAACTCACACATTACTGACAGCACATAAGAGTGCTTATCTCTAGTGTGATAACACAAGCCTAGCACTGCAAGATAACACTGACAACCTTGCTGTTAATGACTGAGCATCCAATTCCTATCAGGGAAAAGGGATCTGTAATTAGGCCAAACTCACATAAAGCATATCACACTATTAGATGAAAATATTTAGTTGAGTTTTAAATGAACAGAATTCTCAAGCACAATTTATAGAAAGTATTACCTTTATGCAATATTCCACCACAGTGGTTAAGAGAGGACTACACATATCTGAGTCTTTTTCAACAGTAGTAGAATTGTGGGTCAAACATGGCAGGAAGTGGTTGTCTAGAACAAAATAGGCTAAATTTCTCAAATTTTTACTTTTGTGATTTTTAGAGTGACTTGGGTAAAATTCTTTATTGAGATGTATTCTGTGGTAGCTGGCAGTTTGAATTTGAAGTTTCTAAAATACCTTTTGATACATGTCATAATTCCAGGTTTCTAGTTTAACATTTCCCAGCCAAGTAAAACTGTACTACACTGTAAATAGTTGCTGTGTATGGGGGCTATCAGCCAGGATATTTGGTAATACCAATTCTTTGAGACTGTGAAATGTCATTTCAATGATGTCAACATGTCATGTTCTCATTTCCAGTGCTTTTTAGCTTTTAAGACTCTACTAAACTGAATATGTGGACATCCACAGACTCCACTGTATATGGTCTATCAAGTAAGCAGTTGGCAATGCTGGCACGTGAAGTGCTTGTGCTGTTATTTTCACATCCCAGTTACTTTACTCATCAGCCTCAGAACCATCTTAGTCCTCATAAAACTCAGTAACATCAGCTATCTGGAAGTGAATTGTGTTTGCTGTGTGTTGCGGGTTTGCTTAATGTGTGAAGTGAATCTGTGCAAATATGGAGTTTCTATTGTTTGGCATAGCAGCCAAGAAGTATGACAATGTTGATATCAGAAATAATTGTGCTGCCGTTTGTTCATGCTGCCTTGACTTAACTCATCGATGCAAGTTACTTGCAAGTGAGCTGTATTCACTCTTTGTGCGTGTAGGCTGTACTTAATGTTTCATGGTGAATGGCAACAAAAGGGAAGGCTTTACAGAAGATCCTGCTTTAGGATTCATCAGACTAGATTGCTTTAAGGCACTTTACTACTCTTTACTGTATGTAAGTTAAACTATGAGGTGTTGGTCAGCGAGCCCATATTTAATGGGGTTATTTTGTTGTTGCTCCTGCTGAATTTATACACTCTTTATGGTGCCAAATATGGAGAAGTTTTTTTGCATTAGACTGTTTGGACATACAGAACCTTGGCAGTTTATATTTATGCAACTAATGCAGAAATGACTTCCCGAAACCCATGTTACAAATTTCAGTATTTAGATTAATTAAGGTTTTCCTCTGATGTCCACACACTTTTTTTATAATAGGTTTCATACTCAGGATGTTACCGTCAAGAATAATTCAAAATAATTTATATATTTTTTCATTTGTGTGCTCTGTTACACAACTCATGTTTACTGTATAGTACTTAGGAAATAAATAATTTATAGAACGGATGTTGAATGTGCCAGCACAGCTATAAAACAAGGATGTCCAGTCCCTCAACCTCAATTTACATTAACAAAGTATTGTGAAAATGGGGCTACACTTGGATCTGATTTTATGTTGGGGATAAAAAGAAAGTTTCTATATTTGGAGATGATGTCCTTATTTTGTAGCTTACTCAAACATCTAACAATATTTCTGAAACACTATTTTCCTGTTTTGGGCTGCCAGGTCTTTGTTTTAATAATCAAAAATCTTTAGTACATCTACTACAGATATGCTTAAATCCAAGCTTTGTATTATTTTGGGATCTACTTAAGACATTTGGAAGAATAAATTAAAGTTAATTTTGTAGTCACAGCAAGTTGTATGAAAAAAACAGAAAACAAAATGATCTGATGACTACAATGATTATACATATTCTTCATTAAC